>NW_025050150.1:0-13704 GCF_019279795.1 Protopterus annectens
TTTTCCAAAATATCATTTAAAAAAACGCATAAGTAGGGGGAACTCCATAATCAATTAAACTGATGTCAGCACCCTGTACAGCAGAGAGGGCTCTCCCAGTAATGCAAATAGCACACTCTGCTACTCTCACTACTGTCATAGCACAGTTAGTTATGGCTTTGAATTCCACAAATGCACATGTGTTTTGTCACGAATGCCCATGTGTGGGTTGTTGTTCAATAATGCATGACATCGATTAAACCAGTAATGGCAATGCACACATATGTATGTGTGCCAACACATATATATACCTGTGACCTTCAATAGTTCCCATGTCTGACGCCTGCCACATGTGAATACATGGTATTTGCACTGGATAACATTATGACTGGTTTCTGTGGGTGCTGCATGTGGTATGTGTATATACAGTGTGAGTTGTATATGGTATCATCCTAGTGAGGATACACATCTGTTCTGGGGCATATAGTCTACATGTTGTTGATGAACAGGTGCTGCATGATTTCACCTGTTGGGAGTGGTAAGTTGTTCCATAGCAATGCAGGCTAGGAACCTTTCAGCTAGGGTGTTGTAGCTACAGTAATTCATCAGCATTCAGTAATACTTCAGCATTCTTGGTGAGCGTATGATGCCAACCAAGGTCAGGGTCATACCAGCCTGTGCCACATGCTCAGAGAGCCCTTCTATGTTCCCTATCATGTAGTCCAGGAGGTACATCACAGGTCAGCCATAGTGGCACGGACAATGACTGAGTCATATGTGTCCATGCCTCTGACTGACCTGTATGCTGTTATGTGGTGGACCATAGTGCCCCACGGGCATATCACTGTGACCTTCACCTTGTCCAGCCTGGTGAGCGGGACCTCACTGACCAGACAATAAAGGTACCCAAACAACTGTAGCAGGTGTGTTGTCTAGCCGTACAGGCTGTGACTGTTTGGCACACAGGATGTGTGTGCTTTCTGTTGCACGTGCTGTGTTCTGGCTTAACATATGCCTATGTGCCAACTGCAGAGGTGTCTGCTGCTCAAGCATGATGCTATTCTGAGGCTCCAAGAATGCCCCAGTGTGTTCATGTGTTTGGATTGCTGTCAGTAGGTCTACATCAGACTGGTATTGTAGTCACTGTAGTATTTCATGCCACCTGACAGGTTATGCCAGTACTGGGTTCAGAGTGCTTAGTCCCCAGTTTGGCTATGTGGTTGCATCTCACACATGTGTTGTACGTTCATGGGTAGGGGAGAGGGTTGACTGTGTACATGTGGCAGCTGTGACATTGCCACATGACTCACATATTCCACAACTGTACCATAGAGGTGACTGACAAGTAACCTTTGCACATGCTACCATAGTATTGTGATTGCCATGGTGATTAACAGCACATAGGGCCAATGGGGAACAAGGTACAGAAGGTGAGTATGTGAGGGTGTAGTGCCTGTGATTAGTTAGCGCTGGCATATATGACTGCTCACGTGGTCAAATGCCAGGTAAGTCATATGCAATGTGTGACAGGCAACGTACATGCGAACAGGACAAACAGTGACGTTCTGTCAAGTGAGATATGGACATACGTATAGTAAGCTATGCAGATGTCACTAGGAATCCACAGAAGCTCCGTAAATCTGCATTGCAGGTGGAATCAGTGTTCCAGGGTAACTGCAAGCAAACATGCATGCAAACAAAGCTACAGTAAGCAGGGCTGCATGTAGTCCATTGTAAAACAAGCAAGCTGTACCACTTCCAGTAGGTAACAGTGCAAATATGCAGGCACTATACACATGTACATGGAAATACACAGATCAGATGGCCAGGGTCCAGTCTCAGTGCACACAAGTGTACAGACCATGTACCATCAGGATGTCCAATAACTGGACGGAAACCCAGCTGCTCATACCTGCACTAATACACATGTCAAATAACAGACCCTGAGCCTTCACTCAGTGGTTCCATACTTAGTAGGATGTATGCTACCTGTCCTGCCACCACAGTATCCCTGACATTTATGGGGAGTCTCCCTCCTGTGAAAGTTAGTTTTGTGTGTTGGGGCTGTCTAGCATGGTATGAGGTGTGAGCTTGCAGTGCTAGGGTGCTCCTGTGTGTCCTGTACCAGTTGTGTACTGCACACATATCAACATCCTCAAACATCCATTGCAGAGTCCAGTGTGGGCAACATGCCACTTTCAGTTTACATGTCCATCATTGCATATCAATACTTCATTATCTTATCCCTGTGCTACCTATGTGGCCTTCTGTTGACATCCTTACCACCAGTATGCAAACATGTGCAGATGATACACTAATGCCATGGGTGTAGAAAACAGTACAGGACAATCATACCCTTACTGCATCAGGCATGCTGGGATATACCCACAATTATATCAGCACACTGTACTGTTAACAACATGATACTATTACTACACGTCTATGTAGTCACCCTGTGCATCAGCAACCTGTTAACCTGTACCTGCACTGATGTTACAGATTGCAGGAGGTGGCACAGTTTCATCATATGCACAGGGGTGAGAACTTGGTATGCCTGAGTCTGCCACTGATACCACCAATTGACATGTATGTGTATGTGTTGGTGGGACAGCAGTACAAGGTGGGGCAATGTTGATGCAGTGTGTGCGTGTATCCGTAGCCCTAGGTGTTGTCAATTGTGTGTGTGCACACAGTTCCACCTCATGGCTGCCATATACGGTGTTTGTGGACAGCCACAGACTGTACCTGCCAGGTCATACAGATCAGTGTCTCTGGCCACGGACACACCTGTTCCTTGCAGGGTGCTACGGACCGTATGTACTAATCCAGACTGGGTACTGTCATCAGAAGCAGGTGTTCGTTGACTGGGCACAGATCCCTGTTGGGCCTGTCCAGAGCCATGTGCACATGGTCTCCTGGGGTGGTCTGATGACAGCACAGACCTAGCATTGCTGGGGCTGCTGCTGGCACTATGGGGGCGGCCGCGGCCCTGTTCTCATCCGTGACGACTGCCAGCTGCTGCTGTTGCTGGCATACACCCACGTCGACGCCTCAACCATCCACCATTGCCCTGGCTCATGGACATGTAGTTGTGGAACTGATCTAATATGTCCCCACAACGTCTGTCTATGACATTGGTGAAATTACGGATGGCAGCCGCAATGTCATGCATACTGTCACTCATGGCTGTGCGACATGCTGTCAGCCCTCAGACCCTGTCTGGTGAACCGTTCCATATCTGACTGTGCCTGCATGACAGCCCAAACATAGCTGAGGTTGTAAGTCCTCTGTGGCCACGTCTGACAGGGTCGGTATGCCCATGGATGCCTGGACATCTGTCTGTGTGGTACCATCTCAGGCCATGCCCATGGCTGCTGTGTGGGGAAGCATGTGCCACAGATACCACATTACCCTGGTCAATGCCCACTGTATCCTGTCCATCACCTAGGGACATTGGTGACAAAGGATGTATTGGCAGGATGACTGTGTGCATTGATGGGGTTGACAGCTGTGTACTGTCAATTGGCTGACCAATGATGGACCCTGGCACACCTTCCTGTGCCATTACACAGATATCATCATTATCACTACCCTGGCACCTGATTCAGGTTCCCTGCATGACACCAGAGCAGCACCAGAACCTGTGGGAGGGAAACAGGAAACACAGTTTACAATGTCTACACAATGTTACCAGTGATGCACATGCAGACATGCACACATGCAGACATGCACACATGCAGACATGCACACATGCGCCACATCACACATGCACGCACAGAGGTGCACACATGCACACAGGTGCACACATGCACACAGATGCGCACTTGCACACTTACGCACACACTACTCAGTATGAGATATCAACTTACCCACAGACGCAGACAAACCTGCATGCATACACCCAGAGCACTACTGATTGAGCCTAATATTACTATTACTATCAAGACTATTAAAGGTATTGTTGTACACACTCACCAGCATGGATAGGCTGCATTGCTGTTACCCGGAGGGACCTGCAGAGTATTAATGTCAGTAGAACAGCTATTGCCATTTGTTACTAGTATGATACAGGTCAGTAGTACAACGTTGCCTTTTACTGGGTCAGCTGCTGATATTGAGAATATCACACTTGCACATTAAATATGATGGCAGCTACAAACCAAAGGACCCCGCACCTCACACATGCATTTACTACCAGTGTACACAACAGTCAGCTATACATATGGCATATTACCTGCGCTCGTGAGTCATGGTGCTGTGGCTCAGCCTCCATCATAATGCAGGTCTGCTGCTGTGTTATTGTTGTTGGTGGGCTGGAGCCACAACGCAAGATAGTCCCTCCAGTCCTGGTGAGTGGGGGATGTGTATACCACCACCTGTGGCAACCTGTGCCTGTGGATGTCGGCCTTGCGTGACAGACATTTCTGGTTAAATCCTGCGGTGATGTCGTACCTGCTCATATGTCCTATTATGCGTGCCCTATGTCATTACCCGACCGGACTAGGTGCTTGCCACAGTGCAGCCCTCTCCAGCTGATTCTGGCTGGTGCGGGGAAAAGAGTATTGCAAAATCCAGCAGGCTCTCTGGTGTATTTCCTCATCCTCAGCTGCAGGTATGCCGGATGCGGCTGGCGAACCATGGTCCTGAAAAGAAAATAAAATGATATCAGCAAAGTATGTCCAGCAGGGTGGCACATACATACACATGCTACTCGACTGTTTGTGATGCAACATATCTCCCCATATATATAGCATCTGTCTGTCTATTGGTGGATACACATGTAAATGGCCAGGTATCAGTGCTCAGCCAACAACTGTGCAACAGTACCTGGCACACTCCACTATCTGACATACTACCAAACCCAGCAGTCCAGCACACTGATTCAGGTCCAAAGCACCTCCCTCACTGTGGGGTTTGTATGCGAGAAGTACTGTATGCTGGAACATCATCAACTAATGTGATCTGACCACAAACTAATGCGCCCTGGATATACATATCCCACACCTCCACCACCAGCACAAAAACGACTACAGTGAATAACATTCCAAATGCAAAACTTTACACTTCTTAAGACTGGGGAGGATGAACATCCTTTAAGCCCACTGGGTCAGTGGAAGACCACAACCCACAATGCTGACTCAGCTTACAAAATGATTTCTCACGGACACATCTCCGAGGGAATGCATGGATCATGCAATCCCATATAAGACAAAGACACTTTCTCCCACAAAGGGGAAAGCATCCTGTCTGAGTGGACCCCAGCCATAAACAGATGGTATAACAAAAGATGGAAGCTACTGCAAGAGACAGACCATAATTCCCATAAAGGGAAGGCATGTCTGATCAGCACTAGTAAAAAGCTAAGTTCTCTCATACAAACATCCATGGGCAACTTTGGGAGAAATCACCAGGGGACACTACAGATAACCTACAAGGCCTTCTTCAGTTATGTTAGAAACCTGATCCAGAAACCCTCCAATATGCTCATGGATTGAGTACACACAACAACAAATAATTCACTGAACCGCCCCGCGGGATATTGGCAACATTGCTTGGCAGACAGGTTCAGTGCAATTTCCCCCCCTCCCTCTCCCCAAATGAGAGACATACTTATCCCAGCTGAATGTAACTCCCACTCTCATCACAGATGTCGGGTGACACACACAGCACTCAGAAAAGCAAAAACACAGCATCAATGGGACCTGATGGTATCCCGGTTGCATACCACATGAACTCAAGAGGAGCTAAACCCGCATATAGAGGGTACTATGTAACAACCTGACTGGGATATGTACCTGTACACTTTACAAAGGCATTACAGCAGCGTTGGTTCCATGCAAAGGAGGCACCTCTACATACCAATACAATACAACACAATGCAATACGGGCCACAGAAATACAATACAATATGCTATTGCCCTGGGACTACAGCAGCATACTGTTCTGCTACCCAGACCCTTGTGACACATGATATGATGGTACCTGCTCCTGTCAAACAGTTACACAGGGTGACTCATATGGCATATTACCTATCTGACTAACATTCAGCAGGGATATGTGTGACATGTACTCATGGGGAGTCTTGCTTCTTAACGCCGTGTGGGTTATTGCAGGGTATGTCTTATCTGTGGGTAGGAACCGGTACCTCCGCCATGTGCTCTCTACTGCGGTGTCAAGGACGACACACAGCGGTCATTTAGATTGTGGATGGTGTGAGGTGTTATTATGGTTGTTGGACATCTGTCATGAGTGTGACTTAAGTATGTAAATCCAGGAGTGGTAACCTCTATGTGGGTAGTATGTATGCACTCTGTGGTGTTGTCAGTCACTGTGCATTGGTAATGTGTTTGAGTGCATTGTCACAGTGTCATACATGTCACTGTGTCCTTCTCCATATCTGTAGCTGTCATGTGAGGTACATACCGTGGCAGACATTGTGTGGTGTGGAGGGGTACACTGACCTACATGTCCATAGCTGACACATACCATGTACAGGTATTCCAGGAATAGTGTGCCACTGTGACTATCATTGGGGGGCCTATTGTACACGTTTATGACCCTGTTCACCCCTGACACATGCAGTGGTGGGCAGCCAATCACATATCTGGTGGTTACTGGTGTAGGTGATTTGAAATGGGGTATGGTAGTTCAACACTGGTGTTCACTCCATGCCTTTGTCACCAGGCACCTGTTGCAGTACATCTGTACACATGTGCCTCACTCAGAATATCTCTCTCTCTATATATATATATATATATATATATATATATATATATCTATGTATATATATATATATGTATCTATATATATATATATATATATATATATATATATATATATATATATATATATATGTATGCATATACACATATATATATATGTACATATATTGCTATAGATATGGAGAGTGTGACAGAGAGGGGTGAGAGTGACAGAGGGGTGGGACAGGGGGTGTGAGATAGTCATATACAGTCATATCTGTAGATAGTCAGATCTGTATGTCTATGTATATGTATCTATATCTATATCTGTATATGTATGTGTGTATTACATATATATGTTTGTACATATTCTATCTATCTACATCTGTCTATGTATTCCTACATCCCTCTCTATCTATGTATACATATATGCATATTATATATATATATATATATATATATATATATATATATATACATACATATATTGACATACGTATCCATATGATAGATAGGTATATCAACATGTTTGTTTACAAAACTGTATACACACTAACATACTGCTAAACATACATAACTGTGAAACCTACAATGTACATTGCACTACAACCTACATTCAACCTACATTGATATGTGCACATAGATGCCCTCACATACATATGTATGTACAGCCTTCACTGATAGTTGCTGTATGTCCCCTGCCCTATGCACATCTTCATATACATATGACAGACCAATGACACATATGGAGGGTTCACAGTATGTAGACTTTTAAAGTATTACTTTACATTACCTGTGTTTGTCACAGCTGCTTGCGTTGCCTTTTGGATCGGTGTCCTGCTGCTGCTCCAGTTGACAGATGACAGCTTTCTAGTAGGTTTTGTTAATAAGTGTTTGTGTTTTTTTCTCTCTCTCTCTCTCTCTCTCTCTCTCTCTCCCTACCTCCAGAGGGTGCAATGAAAGTATTGCATGTGTGGACTGGGAGTACAGCATGCTTTTGTAGGTATCTGCATATGTCCATGTGATGGCCTCTGCACCAATTGTTAGCCAGCATTTGCTAATTGCATGCAGCCAGTTGTGTACTGATTGCAGTTCTCACTGTGATTTCAGGACAGTGCTATAAAAAGGTATGTGAGATAGGCATAGCCCTTTCAGATTTTAAGGGCAGGGACCATGCTGGTATGCTGTGGACACTGTTCTGTGAGTGTAAAGGTTAGTATCTCTCTCATATTTCCAGCTGTGTTGTAGATTAACATTTCTCCATTCATTTTTCCAGTTTCCAGTACTAAGTGTGTGTGTACACTGACACCTAAGACTACTACTACTGTTAATGTGGGTGGGTGTGCTTTCCTGTGGGACATGTGGTGTAACTGGTATATAGCAGTGGCTCTTGCACTTTGTTGCTATGGCTTCATTATTTGCCCTTTACATTCACTACTTGTATGCCTGCTAGGTGTCTTGACTGTAGTGTGTTGCTGTGGCTTTCCTATCTTCCATGTACATTCACATTTTGGAATGCTTGCTATATCTAATAGGGTGTTACTACATGCAGTGTGGTCTGGCCATGGTGTGGGCCTTGACATATATTAGGGTATTTGAGTATGCTGCTGAGCAGGCCCCAGAGACTCTCAGGTGAATCTTTTGTCTGCCTCATGGAATGGTACATATCAGTGGGGTACACCCATTAAATTGTCTGGTATTCTGCAGTTGTGACTGTGGGTTAGCATGAGCATATGTATTACTACTCTGCCATGCAAGTGGTGCATACTTTCAGTACTTCATAGTTACCATTGCATGTGTTGTAACACCTTTCTGCCTACTGTTTGTACATTTCACAGGAGTCTGTGGGGCATCCCTGTAACTCAGTCACTGTTGCTATGTCTAGGCTCTTAACTATTTTGCAGGATGTCACATTTTTTATTCATATTTTGGTCCATATCTCATAAAACAGCTTTTTCTGGCAAATCACTCAGGGCTCAAGTCAGACTATAGTGACAAACATTTCAATTTCAGACTTTGTGCCCTTCCAAAAATCCAAAATAATGCAAAACCTGTTACTCTCTCAACTGTCTAAGTTTGTTGGAGCAATATTTGAAATGTGTCCCTGTTTTTGGGCCTTTGCTCCACATTTTTTATTACTTAGTCCAGATGTCTTGCTGTAAGAGGTTGTGGGGTATGGGCAGTGATTATCCTGCTGTGAGTATGTGTGTTGCAAGGTGCTACAGTGACATTATTACCTAGCTACCAACTAGCATGGATGTTTCTGTTCACACAATACTATTATAGAAATCCACTATATTTGACAGTAAATATACATGACATGCTTTGCATACTACACATCCTATATTCCCTTTACATTCATTCCTACTATTGCATGATATATTTATTGTAGCACAATGCTCTTATATAGCAGTCATGGCTTAGTGGTAAGTCATGCAGACTACTGTTTACAAGGTCCTGGGTTCTGGACTGACAGTGGGATTTTATTTTGCTTTTGAGCAGACTACAGGCCTTGTCATTCAGAGTGACTAAGGCACTTTTAAGAAGTTGTAAGCGGGTTAGCGCTGGTTTGCACTGAGCTCACTCATGTGCACTGGTGTTTAGCTCTGCGCACCGACACCGCACTGCTTAAAAGTGCCTCTTGCACCAGCTAATTTCTTTGAAATGAAAATGGGGAGACAGGAAAGTGGTGAAAAGGGGGTCACAAAGAGGGTAGGACAGTAGGGAAACAAGGCTGGGTTTTGCAGGAGGGATGTAGGTAAGGCCCATAGCTGCCCATTTCTTCATCAGCAACAGCTGTGCATATGTTTGAAATTTGGTGTGACATTTCAATCCTTACACCCCTGAGAGGTGTAAGGACAACAATAATACTTGTTGTACAGCCAATTGTAATTGACAGTTTCCATGTCCAGCAGACATGTGTGCAAAATGGGCAGCTATGTATGGCGTAATTTTTTTGTGGGTACAGGTAGCCATTTTTATTTTTTTCAGGTGAGAGTGGTATGTCAGGTACAGGAAGTTGGTATAGCTGGGGAGGTAGGTTGGGTAGGTTAACAGACAAGACAAACAAGATGCATACAGGCGTGTATGACACATGTGGGGGGGTTACACAATTGACGGGGACGGATGTTTGGGTATCTCGAGCCCATGAGCCCATAGATGGCAACAGTGGAACTGAGATCCCCACCCATGGGCAGTTGCCACTGTGCCTTCACTGCCCAGGACAGGGCTGTGCTGGGGGCTCTGTAGGCCGGGCAGGCACGCCGTGGTGTGCCACCTGTGCCTCAAGCTGGCGTAGGGGCCCAAGCACAGCGTGCCGGATCTCCCTACGCACCACAGTCCGGACACTACGGAGGATGAGTGGATGTTCTCCTCCGGCCACACTTGCAGAGGGGGGACGAGCCCCATCCCCTGCAGCGCTTCCACCCGCAGGTGGCACAGGGCCACCGGAGGAGGGTTCGGCCTGGGTACTACTGCCAGGTGCACTCGCCAGCTGAGGAGGGAGAGGTGGGTCCGCTGGAACCCGCCTTCCCTGTCGTCCTATGTTTTGCATTATCTTATGACAGTTTGGGTTAGTAACGTACAATACCATTCACAATTAGTTGTAACAGCATGCATTAGTATTCCCATTAACCAAACACCCATATATTCAAGCCATTGAACAGCAAGCATAACACATGCATAATTTGAACAGCAATACACAATCCAACAACATGCAGGGTTGATTGATGGCAACAGGCCATCAGGTTTGGATGTATGAACAGGGCAGATGCATCAACATACATGCAAATATGCAGGAACCAACAGGACAAATGTTCAGGGGTGTTAATTGTGATTGCACATACCAATTTCACGTGGAATGGATTATATGTGGTTATAGGGTAGGGTGAAGAAAATTTAATTAACAACTTCAAATACCAATACATATGCTGTACATTTCTACTAGCTGCAGATATATACACACTACAGTTCTGCCTACAGTTTCCTATGTGATAACTACTTCAGGTTGGTGATAGGAATGTTACTGCTACATCAATATACATTTTATTTGTATTCATACACATTCATATCTGGCTCTGTTCAGCTACATCATCCTGCTACATTTGCTTTATATAGCTATAGACAAGTGTGGATGTTTGGTATTTCAGACAACCATACTATCTGCATATTGCAGACTGAGAGCAACATATCCAGATTTTGGAACACACATTCCAGCTGCAGTACCGGTTCAACACATGTTACTGTTTGGTTCTGTCTGTCACATTCATTTCATTCTGCACTGACTGCAGTATACTTTATTCAGGAGTTATTACTACTTTATTGGTGGATTCATACCTCTTTCTCACACTCTCTCACTTGTTTTATTTTTACAATTCAGGATGGTACTTAATTCTAGGCTTTATTGACAAGTTTTAACTGTAGTTATAACAATCCTTTCCAACAGTCTCACTTATGTCATGTTTCTGTATTTCAACAGGGATATATTTCACACGTGTTTTACTCAGCTTCTGCAGCTGTACTTTTCAGCCCGCTGCAGGTTATGTACTATTATATTACAGGTGGGACATCTTTATTTCAGACTTGTTTCATTTTTATGTTTAGATTACAGGCTGCATCACACTTTTGTAATCAAGCAATACTTGCAAACCCTCTTACTGTTACTTGCACATTTTATTAATTAGTGACTACACTGCACTCTTTTGCTAACTGTCATACTTATATATTTATTTACAGTTACAGGGAGAGAATTACTGACCTGCCTGGTGGTGCAACCAGCTATCGCCATAGGCTCACGGTTTGCAGAACGGACACCTGCAGCTGTAATATAAATAAAGTAATATTGGAATACACATCTCCATAATATCAGCTAGGTTAATTTCTTACATAAATAATAACATGTAACTTACTCAGTAGTGGGGGGCATTTGCCGGGCCTCCTGGATCCAATGGTTCAGTTGGTCCTGCTTCCATCTCTTCAGGTCCATATGGTGGTGAAGGACCTGCTCACCATTCCTTGGTATTCCTGTGGCACTGGTGAAATCATGAGCCAACCGGTCCCACGCCTCAGCCCTATATGCTCCCCACAGGACCTGGCCCTGCATGAGTTAGGCCTCATGATTATGGTCGGGGAGCCAAACCATATATTTGGACTCCTCAACACCCCACCTCTGTGCTCGGAAGCAACTACCCTCACCTACACCTGACATCCTGGCTGCAAGTCGGTTCTACAATCGGTTATGCTGTGTATTCCCACCTATGGGGCTTATATATGCCATTTTCCCCACACTTATCTGTGATTGGCCATTTTGGAATTGTATCAGCTTCACAAAACCTGCTTTGTCATGCTCTTCTTTCTATTCATTCCTATATATATGCTATTACTGCATTTCTAAGTGCAACTGTCATGGCTTAGTGGTTCAGTACTTTGACTATGGTGCATGGTATCCTGGGTTCGAACCTGGCCATTATTTTATGACTGTCTACACAGGCTAGGAGGTGTGTCTGTGTAAAGGCAGTTTTGATACAGCTTGCTCAACGCGTTGCCCCGTCGGTTAGCTTGTTGTTGGCACGGTGCAGCTCCACAAACGGATTACGCCGGTTTACATGTGGTTTGGCTGTCAGCACGCATATTACAGCTCAGCTATGGGCATACAGTTTCAGCATGTTAAAACGCTGCTCAAATCCGGGCACTCATTCACCTGTTAAACCACTGCTCACCTACGGGCACTCATTCTACACCTGTTAAACACTGCTCACCTGGGCACTCATTTTACAACTGTTAAACCACTGCTCACCTACAGGCAGATATCCTCAACTTGTTAGACTGTAGCTCAGTTATGGGCACATCTCACATTTTTTATTTTTTATCTCACATTTCTTCAAAATACATGGCCCATTTCATTATATTTTACATAAAATATAATTATATATGTACATATATGTCAGGGACTTGTTTGCTTATTTCACTAAAAATAAAAATTGATGTTGTGGGGGCTCGAACCATGACTGCCTCCTTTTCAGCCCGACGTCTCTACTGCTACTCTATTTTGGCTTACTTTGCATATTTAGTTCTTATATGCTTTTCCACTGACTGCTAACTGGCGGCACGCCAGCATAAGCGCACTCACGGCAAACATCTTTACAACTTAAAAATATATAAGATCTTCATTTATACATTTTATGTTCATAGTCTGTGGGGGCATGTGTTGTGTTGTGTTATTCACATTTACGGACTCTGTCGTGGGGGTTTACTTTCGGGACTTTTACTCTTCTGGGGGCGTGTCCATTTGCAGGGCTCGCCCTATGGACACGCCCCCTACTGTCTTACACAGACCATGTTAGCCTTAGGTGTGATTCAGCATGCCTTCATGCATATGCATGACATGTTGACATCACACTGTTTAACCTCCGTGTAAGCCTTGTAACTCTTACATGGAGGCTTCAGAATCCTGCCCAATATGTTTACATGTAAGTTAAAAGTATTTTTGATAACATGAAATTACATGTTATAAGTGTACATACTTTCTCAGCAAATGTACATAATATTCATATTTTCTATTAATTACTTTGGAAAGGTTAAGCTGAGGATAAGGGTAAAGTTAAGCATAATCAGTTTTATGCAACTTTAATATGGCAACCACAACCTAATAACTTTAGCAGATTCTCTTTTTTCATATCATCTTAAAGCCTCAATAGCTAGCAGACTCGTGTATGTCATTTGATGGGAGTAAGATTACAGTCAATGAGTGCATCAGCATTACAAAAGGTTTTACTGGGTTGTTTTGAAATGTACCTAGGGAGAGTTACAATTATACTAACATTGCAACACACACAGGTTCTTTCTTCCATTACCTTTGTGCCCCCTCTTCCTGCAGTTAGACATTAGGTAACAACACATGCCAATTTTACTTAAAGAGTGTTTGCAAAGGACTTTTGCAACAATGTTCAAGCTGTTATCTGAATGTCAAACCTGTCCTTTGCATCAAAGTTTTTACAATTTATACTAACCATTGAAACTTTCATTA
>NW_025050151.1:0-14048 GCF_019279795.1 Protopterus annectens
AAATTAAAGGGAGGGGGTTTCAATCAAAAGAGTCTTTCAAATGCGGGATTTATCTCAGGGAAATGAAAGGGACAGAAATTAGCCCAAAATGGCCAATAAACTAGTATACGTAACGAAATGAATAAAAAGTTGGTGTCAGCTCCTAAATCACTTCAACTTGGTTTAAAGTGCATGAAACAAAAGTAAAAGGCAATGTCAAATGATGTTACCTTTCTTATATGCAAGCACAGTCTTTTCAGACCAAAACGAGGTGTAGAAAGCTCCCCCGTCACTCCGCCACAAAGCACACGGAGCCAATGCAAACAGCAAACCAAAAAACTGCGTTGTCGGCAGTCAGCACAGGTCTATTCAGACCGTATTAAACGATAAAACAAGCTTGATGGTAAACAAACCAAAAAAGTCACGGCCAAAAGATTAGTCCGGGTCTATTCAGACCAGAAGTAAGCAAAAAGCAGAAAGCACAGTTCAGTAACCATGTAACATGAAATATACACGTCTCTGTAGTAAAATAGAGTCAAAGGAACATCAAACGCTCTGACAAAACACAATAGATTTATTGGATCCACAAACAACGATGGTAAGCGCTTTCGCAACAAGTGCTTTTTCAAACCAATGGTATGGGCAAACACAGAAAATTGTAACACAGCCCTGAATTCACAGTAACCTGAAAAGTGGACTATACTAGCTTAGAAAGAAGGGAAAACAAGTATATATATATATATATATATATATATATATATATATATTTTTTTTTTTCATTAAATAAAGCAGATACAATAAAAAAATCACTTTAAATGCACAGAAATGGCTATCACATATGTAGCCTACAGCAGTTAAGCAGGTAATTTAAACACAAAAATGACTTTGTTAAAGTACAGGCAGTAAAATAAGTACAATATGTAGCTGAAACAAGCTTGTTAAATCACAGAAACTCTAGAAAATTGGTGTTTTAGGCAGAATTAGCTAAAGGAAGCAAGAAAATGCAGAAAAAAAATATTTAATCACTCCAAAGTCTCTCTTTTGTCTCTCTCTTGCTGTAGAACTCTGCAGTGCACCAGGCAGGAGCTTGCTGAGCTGTATACTAGCACAAAAACCGTGCAAATGCCTGTTTTATAGCAGGGAAATGAAAGAAATAGAAATTAGCCTAAAATGGCTAATAAACTACTAATTTCAAAAAACACTTTAAATGCACAGAAATAGCTATAACACTTGAGTGTGTAGCCTACAACAGTTAAACAGGTAATTTAAACACAAAGATGACTTTGTTAAAGTGCAGGCAGTAAAATAAGTACAATATGTAACTGAAACAAGCTTTTTAAATCACAAAAACTCTAGAAAATTGGTGTTTTAGGTGGAATTAGGTAAAGGCATAAAGAAAATGCAAAAAAAATGATACTTAATCACACCAAAGTCTCTCTTTTGTCTCTCTGTTGCTGTAGAACTCTGCAGGGCACCAGGCAGGAGATTGCTAAGCTGTATACTATCACAAAAACCTTTCAAATGCGGGTTTTATATCAGAGAAAAGAAAGAGATAGAAATTAGCCCAAAATGGCCAATAAACTAGTAAGTTCTGGTCAGAAACCACAACTCCAGGGAGAGATAGGTTGTTAAAGCTGACTCTCTCACAGTGAACAGAGAAACTTCTTTCTATCTAAGTGAGGTATGGGCAAACACAGAAACTTGTAACACAGCCCTGACTTCACACTAACCTGAAAACTGGACTATACTAGCTTAGAAAGACAGGAAAACAAGTATATAGTTTTTTTTTTTTTTTTTTTTTCATTAAATGAAGCAGATACAATAAAAAAAACACTTTTAAATGAACTGAAATGGCTATCACATTTGAGTATGTATCCTACAACAGTTAAACTGGTAATTTAAAAAGAAAAAATGACTTTGTTGAAGTACAGGCAGTAAAATAAGTACAATATGTAACTGAAACAAGCTTTTTGAATCACAAAAACTCTAGAAAATCAGCATTTTAGGTGGAATTAGCTTAAGGCAGCAAGAAAATGCAGAAAAATGATACTTAATCACGTCAAAGTCTCTCTTGTGTCTTCCTGTTGATATAGAACTCTGCATGGCACAAGGCAGGAGCTTGCTGAGCTGTGTACTAGCACAAAAACCTTTCAAATGCAGGTTTTATAGCAGGGAAATGAAAGAGATAGAAATTAGCCAAAAATGGCCAATAAACTAGTAACTTCTGGGCTAAAACCACTCCTCCTGGATAGATAGGCTGTTCAAAGCTCACTCTCTCACAGTGAACAGAGAAACTTCCTTCTATCTAAGTAAAGTATGGGCAAACATAGAAACTTGTAACAAAGCCCTGAATTCGCACTAACCTGAAAACTGGACTATACTAACTTAGAAAGGTGGGAAAACAAGAATGTTTTTTTTTTCAGAAAATAAAGCAGATACAATAAAAAAATCACTTTAAATGCACAGAAATGGCTATCATATTTGCGTGTGTAGCGTACAACAGTTAAACCAGTAATTTAAACACAAAAATGACTTTGTTAAAGTGCAGGCAGTAAAATAAGACCAATATGTAACTGAAACAAGTTTTTTAAATCAGAGTAACTCTAGACAATTGGTGTTTTAGGCAGAATTAGCTAAAGGCAACAAGAAAATGCAGAAAAATGATACTTAATCACTCCGAAGTCTCTCTTTTGTCTCTCTGTTGCTGTAGAACTCTGCAGGGCACCAGGTAGGAGCTTGCTGAGCTGTATACTAGCACAAAAACCTTGCAAATGTGGGTTTTATAGAAGGGAAAAGAAAAAGACAGAAATTAGCACAGAACTGCCAATAAACTACTAATTTTTGGGCTGAAACCACTCCTCCAGGGACAGATAGGCTGCTCAAAGCTCTCTCTCTCTCTCACAGTGAACAGAGAAACTTCCTTCTATCCAAGTAAGGTATGGGCAAACACAGAAACTTGTAGCACAGCCCTGAATTCAGCACTAACCTGAAAACTGGACTTTACTAGCTTAGAAAGGTGGGAAAACAAGTATATATAGATTTTTTTTCAAAAAATAAAGCAGATACAATCAAAAAACACTTTAAATGCACAGAAATGGCTATCACACTTGAGTATGTAGACTACAACAGTTAAACAGGTAATTTAAACACAAAGATGACTTTGTTAAAGTGCAGGCAGTAAAATAAGTACAATATGTAACTGAAACTAGCTTTTTAAATCACTAAAACTCAAAAATCAACAAAAATCAGAATTTAGGCGGAATTAGCTAAAGGCAGCAAGAAAATGCAGAAAAATTATCCTTAATCACGCCAAAGTCTCCATTTTGTCTTTCTGTTGCTGTAGAGCTCTGCAGGGCACCAGGCAGGAGCTTGCTACGCTGTATACTAGCACAAAAACCTTTCAAATGCGGGTTTTATATCAGGGAAATGAAAGAGATAGAAATTAGCCCAAAATGGCCAATAAACTAGTAAGTTCTGGTCTTAAACCACTCCTCCAGGGATAGATAGGCTGTTAAAGCTTACTCTCTCACAGTGAACAGAGAAACTTCCTTCTAAGTAAGGTATGGACAAACACAGAAACTTGTAACACAGCCCTAAATTCACACTAGCCTGAAAACTGGACTATACTAGCTTAGAAAGACGGGAAAACAAGTATATATATTTTTTTTTTTTTTTCATTAAATAAAGCAGATACAATAAAAAATCACTTTAAATGCACAGAAATTGCTATCACATTTGAGTATGTTGCCTACAAAAGTTAAAGAGGTAATTTAAACACAAAAATGACTTTGTTAAAGTGCAGGCAGTAAAATAAGTACAATATGTAGCTGAAACCAACTTTTTAAATCACAGAAACTCTAGAAAATAAGTGTTTTAGGCAGAATTAGTTAAAGGCAGCAAGAAAATGCAGAAAAATAATATTTAGTCACTCCAAAGTCTCTCTTTTGTCTCTCTGTTGCTGTAGAACTCTGCAGGGCACCAGGCAGGAGCTTGCTGAGCTGTATACTAGCACAAAAACCTTGCAAATGCCTGTTTTATAGCAGGGAAATGAAAGAGATAGAAATTAGCCCAAAATGGCTAACAAACTACTAATTTCTGGGCTGAAACCAGTCCTCCAGGGACAAATAGGCTGCTCAAACCTCCCTCTCTCACAGTGAACAGAGAAATTTCCTACTATCCAAGTAAGGTATGGGCAAACACAGAAACTTGTAACACAGCCCTGAATTCAGTACTAACCTGAAAAATGGACTATACTAGCTTAGAAAGGTGGGAAAACAAGTATTTTTTTTTCTGAAAATAAAGCAGATACAATCAAAATACACTTTATATGCACAGAAATCGCTATCACACTTGAGTGTGTAGCCTACAATAGTTAAACAAGTAATTTAAACACAAAATCGACTTTGTTAAAGTGCAGGCAGTAAAATAAGTACAATATGTAACTGAAACAAGCTTTTTAAATCACAAAAACTCTAGAAAATCAGCATTTTAGGTGGAATTAGCTTAAGGCAGCAAGAAAATGCAGAAAAATGATACTTAATCACATCAAAGTCTCTCTTGTGTCTTCCTGTTGCTGTAGAACTCTGCATGGCACCAGGCAGGAGCTTGCTGAGCTGTGTACTAGCACAAAAACCTTTCAAATGCAGGTTTTATACCAGGGAAATGAAAGAGATAGAAATTAGCCCAAAATGGCCAATAAACTAGTAACGTTTGGGCTGAAACCACTCCTCCTGGGACAGATAGGCTGTTCAAAGCTCACTCTCTCACAGTGAACAGAGAAACTTCCTTCTATCTAAGTAAGGTATGGGCAAACACAGAAACTTGTAACACAGCCCTGAATTCACACTAACCTGAAAACTGGACTATACTAGCTTAGAAAGGTGGGAAAACAAGTATATATTTTTTTTTTTTTTTCAGAAAATAAAGCAGATACAATAAAAAAATCACTTTAAATGCACAGAAATGGCTATCACATTTGAGTGTGTAGCCTACAACAGTTAAACAGGTAATTTAAACACAAAAATGACTTTGTTAAAGTGCAGGCAGTAAAATAAGTACAATATGTAACTGAAACAAGCTTTTTAAATCAGAGAAACTCTTGACAATCGCTGTTTTAGGCAGAATTAGCTAAAGACAGCAAGAAAATGCAGAAAAATGATACTTAATCACTCCGAAGTCTCTCTTTTGTCTCTCTGTTGCTGTAGAACTCTGCAGGGCACCAGGCAGGAGCTTGCTGAGCTCTATACTAGCACAAAAACCTTGCAAATGCGGGTTTTATAGAAGGGAAATGAAAGAGACAGAAATTAGCACAGAATTGCCAATAAACTACTACTTTTTGGGCTGAAACCACTCCTCCGGGGACAGATAGGTTGATCAAAGCTCTCTCACAGTGAACAGAGAAAATTCCTACTATCTAAGTAAGGTATGGGCAAACACAGAAACTTGTGGCACAGCCCTGAATTCAGCACTAACCTAAAAACTGGACTATACTACCTTAGAAAGGTGGGAAAACAAGTATATATATATTTTTTCAAAAAATAAAGCAGATACAATCAAAAAATACTTTAAATGCACAGAAATGGCTATCACACTTGAGTGTGTAGCCTACAACAGTTAAACAGGTAATTTAAACACAAAGATGACTTTGTTAAGGTGCAGGCAGTAAAATAAGTACAATATGTAACTGAAACAAGCTTTTTAAATCACAAAAACTCTGGAAAATCAGTGTTTTAGGCGGAATTAGCTAAAGGCAGCAAGAAATGCAGAAAAAAGATACTTAATCACACCAAAGTCTCTCTTTTGTCTCTCTGTTGCTGTAGAACTCTGCAGGGCACCAGGCAGGAGCTTGTTAAGCTGTATACTAGCACAAAAACCTTTCAAATGTGGGTTTTATCTCAGGGAAATGAAAGAGATAGAAATTAGCCCAAAATGGCCAATAAACTAGTAAGTTCTGGTCTGAAACCACTCCTCCAGGGATAGATAGGCTGTTAAAGCTCACTCTCTCACAGTGAACAGAGAAACTTCCTTCTAAGTAAGGTATGGGCAAACACAGAAAATTGTAACACAGCCCTGAATTCACACTAACCTGAAAACTGGACTATACTAGCTTAGAAAGAAGGGAAAACAAGTATATATATATATATATATATATATATATATATATATATATATATATATATTCATTAAATAAAGCAGATACAATAAAAAAACACTTTAAATGCACAGAAATGGCTATCACATTTGAGTATGTAGCCTACAACAGTTAAACAGGTAATTTAAACACAAAAATGACTTTGTTAAAGTGCAGACAGTAAAATAAGTACACTATGTAGCTGGAACAAGCTTTTTAAATCACAGAAACTCTAGAAAATTGGCATTTTAGACAGAATTAGCTAAAGGAAGCAAGAAAGTGTAGAAAAATAATATTTAGCCATTCCAAAGTCTCTCTTTTGTCTCTCTCTTGCTGTAGACCTCTGCAGTGCACCAGGCAGGAGCTTGCTGAGCTGTATACTAGCACAAAAACCTTGCAAATGCCTGTTTTATAGCAGGGAAATGAAAGAGATAGAAATTAGCCCAAAATGGCTAATAAACTACTAATTTCTGGGCTGAAACCACTCCTCCAGGGACAAATAGGCTGCTCAAACCTCCCTCTCTTACAGTGAACAGAGAAATTTCCTACTATCCAAGTAAGGTATGGGCAAACACAGAAACTTGTAACACATCCCTGAATTCAGTATTAACCTGAAAACTGGACTATACTAGCTTTGAAAGGTGGGAAAACAAGTATTTTTTTTTTCAGAAAATAAAGCAGATACAATCAAAAATACACTTTAAATGCACAGAAATCGCTATCACACTTGAGTGTGTAGCCTACAACAGTTAGACATGTAATTTAAACACAAAATCGATTTTGTTAAATTGCAGGCAGTAAAATAAGTACAATATGTAACTGAAACAAGCTTTTTAAATCACAAAAACTCTAGAAAATCAGTGTTTTAGGTGGAATTAGCTAAAGGCAGCAAGAAAATGCAGAAAAATGATACTTGATCACGCCAAAGTCTCTCTTTTGTCTCTCTGATGCTGTAGTACTCTGCAGGGCACCAGGCAGGAGCTTGCTGAGTTGTATACTAGCACAAAAGCCTTTCAAATGCAGGTTTTATAGCAGAGAAATGGAAGAGATAGAAATTAGCCCAAAATTGCCAATAAACTACTAATTTTTGGGCTGAAACCACTCCTCCAGGGACAGATAGGCTGCTCAAAGCTCTCTCTCTCACAGTGAACAGAGAAACTTCCTTCTATTCAAGTAAGGTATGGGCAAACACAGAAACTTGCAGCACAGCCCTGAATTCAGCACTAACCTGAAAACTGGACTATACTAGCTTAGAAAGAGGGGAAAACAAGTATTTTTTTTTTTTTCATAAAATAAAGCAGATACAATCAAACAATGCTTTAAATGCATATAAATGGCTATCACATTTGAGTATGTAGCCTACAACAGTTAAACATGTAATTTAAAAACAAAGATGACTTTGTTAAAGTGCAGGCAGTAAAATAAGTACAATATGTAACTGAAACAAGCTTTTTAAATCACAAAAACTCTAGAAAATCAGTGTTTTAGGTGGAATTAGCTAAAGGCAGAAAGAAAATGCAGAAAAATGATACTTAATCACTCCGAAGTCTCTCTTTTGTCTCTCTGTTGCTGTAGAACTCTGCAGGGCACCAGGCAAGAGCTTGCTGAGCTCTATACTAGCACAAAAACCTTGCAAATGCGGGTTTTATAGAAGGGAAATGAAAGAGACAGAAATTAGCACAGAATTGCCAATAAACTACTACTTTTTGGGCTGAAACCACTCCTCCAGGGACAGATAGGCTGATCAAAGCTCTCTCACAGTGAACAGAGAAATTTCCTTCTATCTAAGTAAGGTATGGGCAAACACAGAAACTTGTGGCACAGCCCTGAATTCAGCACTAACCTGAAAACTGGACTATACTATCTTAGAAAGGTGGGAAAACAAGTATATATATATTTTTTCAAAAAATAAAGCAGATACAATCAAAAAATACTTTAAATGCACAGAAATGGCTATCACACTTGAGTGTGTAGCCTACAACAGTTAAACAGGTAATTTAAACACAAAGATGACTTTGTTAAAGTGCAGGCAGTAAAATAAGTACAATATGTAACTGAAACAAGCTTTTTAAATCACAAAAACTCTAGAAAATTGGTGTTTTAGGTGGAATTAGCTAAAGGCAGCAAGAAAATGCAGAAAAAAGATACTTAATCACGCCAAAGTCTCTCTTTTGTCTCTCTGTTGCTGTAGAACTCTGCAGGGCACCAGGCAGGAGCTTGTTAAGCTGTATACTAGCACAAAAACCTTTCAAATGCGGGTTTTATCTCAGGGAAATGAAAGAGATAGAAATTAGCCCAAAATGGCCAATAAACTAGTAAGTTCTGGTCTGAAACCACTCCTCCAGGGATAGATAGGCTGTTAAAGCTCACTCTCTCACAGTGAACAGAGAAACTTCCTTCTAAGTAAGGTATGGGCAAACACAGAAAATTGTAACACAGCCCTGAATTCACACTAACCTGAAAACTGGACTATACTAGCTTAGAAAGAAGGGAAAACAAGTATATATATATATATATATATATATATATATATATATATTATTAAATAAAGCAGATACAATAAAAAAAATCACTTTAAATGCGCAGAAATGGCTATCACATTTGAGTATGTAGCCTACAACAGTTAAGCAGGTAATTTAAACACAAAAATGACTTTGTTAAAGTGCAGGCAGTAAAATAAGTACAATATGTAGCTGAAACAAGCTTTTTAAATCACAGAAACTCTAGAAAATTGGCGTTTTAGG
Source organism: Protopterus annectens (assembly GCF_019279795.1). Classification (NCBI taxonomy): domain Eukaryota; kingdom Metazoa; phylum Chordata; order Ceratodontiformes; family Protopteridae; genus Protopterus; species Protopterus annectens. The sequence goes on from NW_025050151.1 coordinate 8,854, forward strand.
CAGAATTAGCTAAAGGAAGCAAGAAAATGCAGAAAAATAATATTTAGTCACTCCAAAGTCTCTCTTTTGTCTCTCTCTTGCTGTAGAACTCTGCAGTGCACCAGGCAGGAGCTTGCTGAGCTGTATACTAGCACAAAAACCTTGCAAATGCCTGTTTTATAGCAGGGAAATGAAAGAGATAGAAATTAGCCCAAAATGGCTAATAAACTACTAATTTCTGGGCTGAAACCACTCCTCCAGGGACAAATAGGCTGCTCAAACCTCCCTCTCTTACAGTGAACAGAGAAATTTCCTACTATCCAAGTAAGGTATGGGCAAACACAGAAACTTGTAACACATCCCCGAATTCAGTACTAACCTGAAAACTGGACTATACTAGCTTTGAAAGGTGGGAAAACAAGTATTTTTTTTTCTGAAAATAAAGCAGATACAATCAAAAATACACTTTAAATGCACATAAATCGCTATCACACTTGAGTGTAGCCTAGAACAGTTAGACATGTAATTTAAACACAAAATCGATTTTGTTAAATTGCAAGCAGTAAAATAAGTACAATATGTAACTGAAACAAGCTTTTTAAATCACAAAAACTCTAGAAAATCGGCGTTTTAGGTGGAATTAGCTAAAGGCAGCAAGAAAATGCAGAAAAATGATACTTGATCACACCAAAGTCTCTCTTTTGTCTCTCTGTTGCTGTAGAACTTTGCAGGGCACCAGGCAGGAGCTTGATGAGTTGTATACTAGCACAAAAACCTTTCAAATGCGGGTTTTATAGCAGAGAAATGAAAGAGATAGAAATTAGCCCAAAATTGCCAATAAACTACTAATTTTTGGGCTGGAACCACTCCTCCAGGGACAGATAGGGTGCTCAGAACTCTCTCTCTCACAGTGAACAGAGAAACTTCCTTCTATCCAAGTAAGATATGGGCAAACACAGAAACTTGCAGCACAGCCCTGAATTCAGCACTAACCTGAAAACTGGACTATACTAGCTTAGAAAGGAGAGAAAACAAGTATTTGTTTTTGTTTTTTTTTTCAGAAAATAAAGCAGATACAATCAAACAATGCTTTAAATGCACATAAATGGCTATCACATTTGAGTATGTAGCCTACAACAGTTAAACATGTAATTTAAAAACAAAGATGACTTTGTTAAAGTGCAGGCAGTAAAATAAGTACAATATGTAACTGAAACAAGCTTTTTAAATCACAAAAACTCTAGAAAATCAGTGTTTTAGGTGGAATTAGCTAAAGGCAGAAAGAAAATGCAGAAAAATGATACTTAATCACACCAAAGTCTCTCTTTTGTCTCTCTGTTGCTGTAGAACTCTGCAGGGCACCAGGCAGGAGCTTGCTAAGCTGTATACTAGCACAAAAACCTTTCAAATGCGGGTTTTATATCAGGGAAATGAAAGAGATAGAAATTAGCCCAAAATGGCCAATAAACTAGTAAGTTCTGGTCTAAAACCACTCCTCCAGGGACAGATAGGCTGTTAAAGCTCACTCTCTCACAGTGAGCAGAGAAACTTCTTTCTATCTAAGTTAGGTATGGGCAAACACAGAAACTTGTAACACAGCCCTGAATTCACACTAACCTGAAAACTGGACTATACTAGCTTAGAAAGACGGGAAAACAAGTATATATATTTTTTGTTATTTTGTTTTTTTTTTCATTAAATAAAGCAGATATAATAAAAAAACACTTTAAATGCACAGAAATTGCTATCACATTTGAGTATGTAGCCTACAACAGTTAAACAGGTAATTTAAACACAAAAATGACTTTGTTAAAGTGCAGGCAGTAAAATAAGTACAATATGTAGCTGAAACAAGCTTTTAAAATCACAGAAACTCTAGAAAATTGGTGTTTTATGTAGAATTAGCTAAAGGCAGCAAGAAAATGCAGAAAAATAATATTTAGTCACTCCAAAGTCTCTCTTTTGTCTCTCTGTTGCTGTAGAACTATGCAGGGCACCAGGCAGGAGCTTGCTGAACTGAATGCTAGCACAAAAACCTTTCAAATGCGGGTTTTATAGCAGAGAAATGAAAGAGATAGAAATTAGCCCAAAATTGCCAATAAACTACTAATTTTTGGGCTGGAACCACTCCTCCAGGGACAGATAGGGTGCTCAGAACTCTCTCTCTCTCTCACAGTGAACAGAGAAACTTCCTTCTATCCAAGTAAGGTATGGGCAAACACAGAAACTTGCAGCACAGCCCTGAATTCAGCACTAACCTGAAAACTGGACTATACTAGCTTAGAAAGAGGGGAAAACAAGTTTTTTTTTTCATAAAATAAAGCAGATACAATCAAAAAACACTTTAAATGCACATAAATGGCTGTCACACTTGAATGTGTAGCATACAACAGTTAAACATGTAATTTAAACACAAAGATGACTTTGTTAAAGTGCAGGCAGTAAAATAAGTACAATATGTAACTGAAACAAGCTTTTTAAATCACAAAAACTCTAGAAAATTGGCGTTTTAGGTGGAATTAGCTAAAGGCAGAAAGAAAATGCAGAAAAATGATAATCACACCAAAGTCTCTCTTTTGTCTCTCTGTTGCTGTAGAACTCTGCAGGGCACCAGGCAGGAGATTGCTAAGCTGTATACTAGCACAAAAACCTTTCAAATGCGGGTTTTATATCAAGGAAATGAAAGAGATAGAAATTAGCCCAAAATGGCCAATAAACTAGTAAGTTCTGGTCAGAAACCACTCCTCCAGGGAGAGATAGGCTGTTAAAGCTGACTCTCTCACAGTGAACAGAGAAACTTCCTTCTATCTAAGTAAGGTATGGGCAAACACAGAAACTTGTAACACAGCCCTGATTTCACACTAAACTGAAAACTACACAGAAACTTGTAACACTGCCCTGATTTCACACTAACCTGAAAACTGGACTATACTAGCTTAGAAAGACGGGAAAACAAGTATATAGTTTTTTTGTTTTTTTTTTTTCATTAAATAAAGCAAATACAATAAAAACACTTTAAATGCACTGAAATCGCTATCACATTTGAGTATGTATCCTACAACAGTTAAACTGGTAATTTAAACAGAAAAATGACTTTGTTGAAGTGCAGGCAGTAAAATAAGTACAACATGTAACTGAAACAAGCTTTTTAAACCACAAAAACTCTAGAAAATCAGCATTTTAGGTGGAATTAGCTTAAGGTAGCAGGAAAATGCAGAAAAATGATACTTAATCACGTCAAAGTCTCTCTTGTGTCTTCCTGTTGATGTGGAACTCTGCATGGCACCAGGCAGGACCTTGCTGAGCTGTGTACTAGCACAAAAACCTTTAAAATGCAGGTTTTATAGCAGGGAAATGAAAGAGATAGAAATTAGCCGAAAATGGCCAATAAACTAGTAACTTCTGGGCTGAAACCACTCCTCCTGGACAGATAGGCTGTTCAAAGCTCACTTTCTCACAGTGAACAGAGAAACTTCCTTCTATCTAAGTAAAGTACGGGCATAGTGACTTAGAATCAAAAGAACCAAAGGCAAGCAGAACGAACTTAAAAGGACAATTTATTATATTAGCGCTTTCGGAAACAAACAGTGTTTTTCTTTATTCAGACAACAAGCAACCATTTTCAAATGCTTATAAAGGAAACATAAAATGCCAATTAAACAATTACCTAAACTAGATGTCAAGTTTTAAAGTGAAAGATTCCGCTTAGTACACTTTTCCAAAACCAATTAATTATGACTGGAATAAATAACCTTTAGTCACAGAATCCAGACTAACACTTCCTAATGCATTTAAATATGATTATAAATGTAATAGATATAAAACTATGAAAAAAATATAAAACTATGAAAAATTATTAATCTAATCCTAATACATAAAAAATGAAAAAAATATTATTAAAAGAAGTAAAAACAAGTGGCCTAATATTGACAATTGTTTAAATTCCCTAAAGGCTCACATAATCAATCTTCAAAACCTTCATCTTTTTAAAGACATCTTTAAAAAGCATTTAATAGAGACCATTTTGTTCAAGCCTGGGGGTAAATAAGCTGCAGTAGAAATTTGCCATCTTAATTCTTCAATTTCCAAATTAATCTGCCAGGGCCCTCCTCTAATGTCTGTACTAATATGTTTTAACACAGAAAACTTGAAGAAGTGATTGGGAAAGTCTCCAATATGCCTGGCCAGAGCATTGTTTGTGTCCCTCTTACTAACAGCATACATATGCTCATAAATGCATAGCCTAAGCTTTCTTTCGGTCTTGCCGATGTAGAAAGCTTTACAGGCCTGGCACCTGGCACAATAAACCACTCCCTTTGTATCACACGAAAATCTACCATTAAATTTATATACCCTATCCCTTATTTCAAAATGGTGATTCATGTTTAAATACTTACACTGTTGGCACCTTCCACATTTAAACATGCCCTTGTTTTTATTAGGGTGTGGATTAGTGGAATATTGCAACAACTGTTTCAAGTTCTGCCCTCTTCTGAAGGTGATTTTAGGTTTATTACCAAAAAGTTTTAATAGAGAGGGATCTTCCATAATAAGGGACCAATTCTTATATAAGGTTTGTCTAATAAAAGAGTGGTCCAGATTATAAGTAATAACAAAACTTGTGTGGTGGCAGTTATTATTATTAACTAATGAGAGATTTCGCTGTTCACCAGAAGAAACATCCTCAACCAAAATCCCAGTTGTTCCTAATAATGGTCTAAAGAAGCCAGTCTGCCTTTTAGTGATGACCTCTGTGGAGATGTTGGAAACTAAGCTCAGTGGGTATCCCCTCTTAAGAAACATGCATTCAAGCTTAGTACATTCTTCAGTAAAGTCTACCTCATCTGAGATCATTCTGGCTGCCCTTACCATCTGCCCCTTAACCACTGCTCTCTTGGTGGTAGTGGTGACAACTGGAAAAGTGGAGGAAACAGTTGGAATAAGTAGGCTTCCTATAGAATGTGCTTTTAAATCTATTACCAACCACGTCCTTATGTATACTAATGTCAAGAAAATTTATACAATCATTTTGTAAATTGAATGTAAACTTTAAAAAGTTAGTTGAAGCTGTAATTAATTCAATAAAATCTTGTACGCTTTCACTTGACCCTTTCCACAAAATGAACATATCATCTTGGTACCTTGTGTACCAAGCTATGTTCTCTTTAAACAAGGTTGTTTGAAAGGGGTTAAAATCTGGTGGTTCCACTCCCCGA
>NW_025050152.1:0-14440 GCF_019279795.1 Protopterus annectens
GGTAAGACGTTTTCCTGTTCGATTCTCAGCCCAGGCGTCTTCTAAATGTGTGAGAACGTATGTGTGAATAGGCGTGCCTTAGATTTGAAGGTTATGCGTCAGGGCCGGCAACTCTATGCGTAAAATATATGCTGCCAGTGGGTTAGAGGGCCGGACGAGGTTCGCTGTGGCAACCTAACTAGGGAAAAAGCCAAAAGACACAACAACAACTATGTGTTTGCAAACCAACAAAAGTTAATACAGCAATATTGTATACCTAATAAACCAGGTGGCTAATAATAACTCTTGGGATAAAGAATCATAAGGATGGGCACCACCTCTTCTCCTTTAAAATTCAAAAGATATTGCTGGTTTCCAAGTAGTAGTGTTTTGTTCGTTCATAATCTCATTTAATGTTTTACCACCTGATACAAGAGTCCTTGACTTAGATTAAATCCTACCTGGTGGGCATTCATGTCCACACCTAAAACTATCATAGTTGGTTCTAGACCTCCATTTGTCCCAGTGGTTGCAGGGGACTCCCCAGATTATCCGCTTTACTGTGTTGGGGCCGAGAGTAAAAGCTGCTGCTGGTTGGGGGAAGGGAGGAGAAAAGAAATCATTCATTTTTCTGATTACACCACTTACCTTAAACAACATGAATCTTTCATCTGGGGTGTCTTTTGTGCATTTTGAGTCCTGCATGTCCTCTCTCTCCATTTTGCATGGGTTTCCTCTAATATCTCCAGTTTCCTCCCTGCATCCCAAGAACATGTGTGCTAGGCTTATTTTCTCCCTGGGCCTCTGCACCGAAAATAGTTTCTGTCCTAGTCAGACTTTCCCAGTCAACAAATGTTAAATAAATAAAGCTAGTAATCAGGGAATGGACATGGGAGAGGCAAGAGCTAAAGATCAGCAGCCATGGTGACCAAGCTCAGTGTTTAACTAGGATTTTTAAGAGATCCAGATGATCCCAGTCTTCCAGGGGTTTGTAAATACTGCAACAAGGCACCAAATACTATAGCTTTCAATTTCTTGCTTTGCTCAAGAATTCTGAACAAAGCCAAGAATAAATACAGAATGCATTTTCAAAATCAGGAGCATTTTTAAATAGTACTCTACTTCACTTAAAATGTTACTATAATAACATGTTTTTCATCAACTTGTGGCATGCAGTTTTTTGGGCAATAAGGTGTGAAACTTTAATGTCTGGCATTACTGTCTGTCTGTAATAACTGAATGATTTACCAACAAATCCAATTTTATTATGAGGTGTTACAGTGCCAAAAGAAATATAAGGCAAACTCATTGACGGTGACAGGTATGCATTACTCCCTGATGCCTGCTAAACAGCAGTCACTGATCTGTGGTGTTGCAGTACTACTGTTGCATAATGTACTAGCATTGCAACCTATCCATTTTTTCCAGACTATCCAGAAATCCAAACTGATTGTCAAGGTGGTCAGAAAACAGATGTAGAAACTCTGGTATTCTGTTTCCATAAAAAGTCTATCAGAGTTTGTTAAGCCTGGCAATTTACTATGTGTTTTTTTTACAAAGCCTAGTAAAATCTGCAGAGAAAAAACATAATGAAGGGGAAAGAGAGGTGTTGCCCCTCAGCCGACATGATGTTGACTTCACAGAATGGAGTGGAAAGAGGGTGGAGCATGGGTGGGATTATGGGGAGGTGTGGGGGTGTGCGGCCTAATTCTAATTTTAGCCATAATGAAAGATGTGAGCCCTATAATGCATTGACATTTGTTGAAAGCAGTGTAAAACTAGTATTGCTGTGAATTATGCTTAATTGTCGTGTGTGTGTGTGTGGGGGGGGTGTTGCTGTGTAACAGCAAGCAATCTGTCTGTAATTTATTTTGTTTTCTATCACAAACATCATCAACCCTGCCAATATGTTTCTGTGTGGGGATGTGGTTGCAGTTTATGTTAAAAGTTGGACATCATTTCTTTCACTTACCATCACAGACATACCCCCGGATTCATGAAGCTCGGCGCAAGGCTGGTGTAAGGCTTGCGCCGGCCGTTACTGAATGTATAATTAGGCGTATGGCGCCACATACATAGTAATGTGTGGTATGCGCTGCAACCACAACTCACGATGCATAAGAACGCGTCTTGCTGTGATCCAGAGAGCCCGTGGGATGCGCCCGTGGGCGTGGCCAAGCTGGCGAAGGCGATGAGCAGCGAAAGTGCTGACTCTCACAGGCCGCCTGCAATAGTAACGCCGCTTTCCAACCAGTGTCCGTGAATAATGAAGCGTGTATGCAGAGTATGCAACATAGTACCCGTCCACACAAAATGGAGAACCAAACATAAATCCACGAAGTACAACATGTTCCGTCCACGGAACAAAGGATACTCTGAATACCGTGTCCACTCACGCAATGCACTGTCCTTGAGCAGGCATACCCAGTGGAGGTGTACTGCTGCATCATGTCAGCGCGCCGCAACTACCGCACGACTAGCCCCATGGGCATGGTCACCAACAGTCCCACAGTGGTAGTGAGTACACAGCTGGGCAGTCGTGGCCATATAACAACCAGAAAGAAACCAGATATCCCAAACACAGACCAAGCGTGTATAGGTAAAATGTGCTGGACACAACAGCGTAACCGTCCACATACACATAGGATGGCGTATGCGGATCGGAATATCCAGAAGTAAGAACCCATGCATGCAAAATGTAATACACAACAACCCGTCATAGCAATAACCTGCACCCATGTCCGACTGTCCACCCAATCCAGCTAGCAGCCTTGCGCCTGCACACTTACACACAGTGGGTATACCCCATATGTAGTAGGAAGTATTGTCCTAGGCTGATGACACGGCGTGCAAATATGTACCCAACATGTCAACATCCCATCAGGTACTGATATCCAAATGGCTGCATGTAGATGTTATGTGTCGGCCCAGAATGTGGCACATCCAGCGTGTGTGATTCACGGACCTGTCGAAACCCCATAGGTGTTCTGCATACGGTGTCCATAACTGTACACATCTGAACAAAGCAGTATGTGCAGCCACTGTACCGTTGATTAGCTATGCAGACATGTCAAACACAATACACAGAGTAGGAACAGCCGTCCACCAACAAGGTCACCCAGCAGGGTTGCCACATGCACAGAATGTCAGGTGGGACATCACTACCGGTAGATATGTGTGGTTCCGGTATGGCCAAACACCCACGACCAATACAAAGGATAGAATAACTGCTGTATATGCCGGATGAATGGTATCCAACATAATAGTCATGCGTACCAGATACAAAATGCCTGTAACAAGCAAGTAGTAATGCAGGAAGACATACCGACTGTGTCAATATCACAAGGACATATAGGCAGCCTTGCGTGTCAGGTGTAAACGTATGAGGACACAAATATCCCATAATGGGGCCCCTGCAAAGAGGAACACGTGTAACCCCACCCCCACTGGACGTATCGGCAGTATAAATACAACAAACACACACCAACACCACCGTCAACCCATGATAGCAGAAGGCGGGACAAGACCAACCGCGATGCGTGCACAAAATAGGGACACATGTAACCAGTGTTCGTGACAACCTTCCACAGGCCACGAATAATAGTGTACGTTATAAGCATGCTTAATGCTTTCTGCGAAGGATGTGTGGTAGTCCCCAGTATCACAGAGGTAGGTACACAGATACACTGTAACCAACTGTCACATATGTGCACTGTACACAGCATACCTGCAGGTAATACATAGTTCAGTCATGTACCCACATAAATATCGCACGTATGAATGAGGACAGGGGATGGAGCAAGTGTGAATGGGAAAAAGCATGAGAACACTTGGCACATGTATGATAACCGGCACCACCCACAGCATTGTATGCCAATAGCAGAAGCTATTGTTGGTTGTCCAAACACTTTCGTGTCTGTACACGGAATGAATATCATAGCAATATGCATACCACGCCTGGGTGTGGGTAATGCTGGATATACCCACGGTAGACGTAGTGCGGTCGAGGCGATGCCGAGGGATCAAACTAAAACAACCATGGGTAAATATAGCCAGTACCCGCAGGCGTGGATTATTACTAATATATCATATCATCTAGGAAAATGAAACTATTAATCCCCAGACATAATGGCACAGCATAATGCCTGTCTGCTGCCCATATCGCCAGATGTCTGGCATCACTTGGCAGCGGTGCTTTGATGTACTCTTGCCAGCGAGATGTCCGTTAACTAATGTCGAGCTAACTGTCTCGCTATGTAAAAACACAGTCAACACCCAGCAAATCAATACAAAACAGCAGCGGAGAGCCTGAAGCGTCCCCTATTGCTGTGTTGTACAACCTGTCCGCTATGTTAAATGTATTGTAGCAGGCGAGACTGCACCCAAAGTAAGCTTAAACCGGACATCTCGGTGGCTCAGTTAAAACTGTCATGCTATGTTAAACTCCATGTAACATATGGCGAGACAGGTTATCCGCAAATGCAGTCGAGTACTAATGGAAATAGGTCCTGGCGGCGGACCGTGTGCCATTACTATAACCCGATCCTACAACAGGCACGCTGGCCAATCCAGGCGATGCACGGGTTAGGAATAATGGGGGTTATGGTATAATAGACATGGACAAACCGTGCCCATGTGCTCGCTTGCCTGACATTCATTGCTACCACCTGTGGGTCAGGGCAGTTCCGTACCTAGGCGGACAAGACCAAACCCAGAAAGCACCACAGGAACACCTGACAATCAAAGACCACCTGTATGCGTTGGGGCTACTAAGCCCCTGCCGATCTGAATATCCCTGCGGTCACGCCTTATGTATGCATCCTGGGTCAAGAGCTTGGTAGGGAATAGGGAATATGTAACATGTAGTACCGCACTTTTCCCCAGCAGGAGAATGGATGCCTGCGCGTAGAGTAGAGTGAGTGCGAGGGGATATGTTAATGTAGCTATGTACCATGGGTATGCATATAAATGAGACAAGAACAGCAAACATGCCAGTGGTCACAGCAGCCGGCCAGCGTGAATGCAGTCCCATTTGAATTATGACTATAGAACATATAAATGTGAACGTGTGGCGTAATGTGTCTGTGCCACAAAGACAGTTACATGTGTAAAGGTGAAAGTGTGTTCCGCACCACGTCCGTTAACGGATCAGAGATGTGTGTTACTGGAACAGTCACACCAACTTCAATACAGGCCAACGTAATCACACAGACTCAGTAAACATATGTAACCCAAATACCCGGATAGCCGTAATGCGCTCGCGCGTAACCCACAATTAGGAAATGCAATTGCACCTGTAATGGCGTGTGTGTGATCCGCTCTGGCCAGAAATGAAGTTAATGCTGTGTCCTCCACGGAATTGGTTATACAGGCATTACGTCTCAAAACTGTCAGCCTCTGAAAGTATGGAACCGGACAATGCCATGCAAAGTACTGGCGTACAAATAAGTGAGGAAACACATGATATGTGATAAGACAAACATAATAGAATGTGGATAGAATAATGGGTGTGTTAGGCATTGCTTGAAGAGGATGTGACGAAGGGTACTGCATCTGTAACCCCGACCTACTTGTCAGAAAAGGTACAAAAGCCACCGCGATGCGTTATGTAAGTTTTATGTTGGCTTACATTTGTTGACCGGAGCTAGGCTATAGCTGGATATATGTCCAGTGTCAGTGAGAGTCCTGTGTGGGAGAAATGCTCCACTACACAATAATAGCACAACATACCAAAGTAGTCATATATTAAAACAAAAATGAACAACAATAGAAAGTGTCCAAAAAGGACTGGTTACATAAGATTCCAGAAGACAAAGAAAAGAAATATATGTAGTCCAGTGGAAGCCGCGTCATAATTATAGAATCAAGTCTACTACCGAACTCAAGTAGAGTCTCACATGAAATGCCAGCAAATTGCCAGATTAACACAGCAGTCAATGTAACACACACCTAAGATAAGAGGGCCAACCAAGCCTATACACTCTGCCAGAACCAGTACAGTGGAAAGGTATGGTATGGTTATAGATGTGTGTACACAGGTAATCCACAGACAGTAACAAAGCAAAATTGTAAGAACGATGGGTTCACATGTATATATGTACACACAACAGACCTACGTTCCATTATATATGACACATGGATATAAATATGCCAAGTAATAGATAATATGGGTAGTAAACAGACATCCGTGAATAACACGGGGAACCATACAGCGGCAGTCAAAACCACTGGCCAGAAGGTGACAGTCCGACCCAAGTTCACCATTTACACATGCACACTGGTGTCCATTGTGGGACTCCCAAAAATTGCTCCATAGAACCCTGCGATTGACGCAAAAGAAGTGACAGCCTGCGCAACCTACGGAAGAGCTATACATGCAAACTAAATGCTTGTTCAAGGTTGATGACACATGTGTCCATGAAATGCAGGACATATGGACAGATATCCCCAGAGTGGCGAGTCCATAGAAGTGCGTCCACCACATCCCATTACCGCACAACATTAACCAAGAGTGTGTGTGTACCGTTATTGAGGGTTGCAGGCATGGGAACCTGGGTGGTGCAGAACTGGGCCTAGGTGTTGTTGTAGCCTTGGCAGAGAATCCGTGGAGGTCCCGCCCGATGGGAGGGATGTGGGTATAGCTTTGTGTCCTTAATCCCCACTAATGGTGCAAAGCATCCACCAGATAATGTGGAAAGCAGGTGTGAAATATGTACAGCCCTATATCAGTGTCCTGTAGGTTTATGCCCATGGATGGACATAAGTGATGTCACTGACCAAGATGGCACCATAACTGGAAATCTGTCGGAATAACACAGCTGCAGTAAGGCATAAAGGCAACAGGAAATACAGATAGGACTACATTAGAAATACCCCATACAAAGTCAGACCGTTGTGCGAATACCATGGGCGTACATAGCTCTCAACCTTCATCACTAAAATGAGGAACACTCGCCTTGGCACATAATGTGGGGAAACGAAATGGGCAAAAATGTGGAACACATACTAATGACTTACTAACAACTTCAACGCTAGGAAGGTCATGTGGATGGTTAAAATATGCTGTTTGCACTTATAAAGAAGATCCTTTAATGAATTAATATGAGTAATGTCAATTTACCATGGATTTCACCTGAAACATTCCTAACACTGAATGTGTAACAGACCCTTTCAATGTGGAACTTTGAGGAATTTCAATGAGCATGACCCTTCTAAGACCCCAAATGAGGTATGTCCCCCATAATCTGCGAGGGTAACACTTGAGAGGTGTATGCTGGCGTAGCCATGAATACGAGATGTTATGAGTGTCACTAATCATGCAATGGAAATAGGCTCCCTATCACCACACGCACTTTTGAGTCCGGAATGCCTAGGCAGCAATCAGCTAGGAAGAGCACAGCACTATGCGAGAAACATAAGGGCAATGGACGAACGCCAGGGACATGAATATACATAATGACAACAGGTCAGGGTGTTGTTATGAAGGAGCTACCTGTCCAGAATACATGTACTGAACCCGGTGATACTAGGGGACAGGTGGGAAGAATGATAGCAGGACAAATGTGCAAACATGTAAATGTCCTACCGGTAATTGTGAATGACAATGTATGCCCCGTGGAAGGTCAATGTGGAAGGTAATCAGACATACAAAGGTGAAGTGTCCCCAGGTTGCCTTACCTTGAAAGTGTCAACATAACAATTACCAGGCCCCATTAATTCGAATGATCGTGCTCCCCGGGCCACTGGCAGCGGAAGCGCAGTAAAATCTGACTTGCACACATATGGTACAGGAAAAGAACAAGTAGTGTGGATAAGCAGATGTAGACCTGTGTGAGGAATACAATCTGTCTGCGTGATGAGAGTGTGCCGTTGCAGATGGGCTAAAGCCAATGTCATGTGGTCTGTCATTCCGCCACACACTGTGTGTGTATTGTAGTCAGACAGTAGGTATGTTGTATTAGACACATACCCTGCAACTCTACACAGATGTCGCATGAGACTGTGTAGAAGTCTGCACCTCATATGTTCGCTGTGTTCCACTTGTCTTTCCAGTACCTGTCTGGCGCCCTCTTGATAACTGGCGGTGACAGGAAACAACGACAAACATGCGAGGAAGACACCAAATCAGACAGAAATCCCATACGCATGCATAACATATCACTGTGCCTTACTATCAATGTTTCTAAGAGCAACATGACATGCATCTCTGGCCCCTCGAAGGTTCCCACACTATCACATAAGGCCGTGTGCAGATATAGGCACCCAGAGGTGGAGTGTTATGAACAGACACAGATACATGTGTGGAAACACTAGTATCCACTGCAAGACGATGGAATGTGCTGCTGCTGCAGGAGGTAGTACTGTCCACAGGTATGTGCTAGGAAATGCACATGTAAAACAGCTGTCTACATGGATTACCCAGTGGCTTAGTAATTCCGCGACACCTGCACAGACGTATATAGTGGGACATCACACGACCATGCACACAGCTCAGATAAGCAGACATACACACACCATAAACAGGCAATGATACACAAGGTCTATGGAGACGTAGTGCACGAGGTACAGTGACAGTACAGCAAGGATAGCTGTCTGCCAAGATATACAGCAGATGTCTCTAGGGGTGCAACACCTCCGGGAACATGGGCGTTGCATGGACAATGTTTGGATATGCATCGTACCACATGTCTGTCCTCAGCCGTTGCAAATATCACGATACATGGGACAGGATAGCTGTCCATGCAAGAGCAGCCGCTATAAGAACTGCTTAACATATGTCATTAGAGTATATACATCGAAAGAGAGATACAGACCAGACACATGTGCGCAAGGCTGGTAGTGGAACCTACACACATCACTACTCCTATCACACCAGCAGGGGCCATGCGTGGAAAACACGCATGCCAGCACGAGGTCGCTAACCACAGCAGGGCACACAGGCAGTCCACTAGCTGCGTCTCAACATCCATAAACACAGAGATGTGTCAGCAGGATATATGTGTGCTGCGGGCGAATCGGCTAAAAACCATAACCTCACGAACCCATGCGGCTGGGAGCATAGACACACACACACAGCTGGCAGGCATGGCGGAATTGTGCCCACCCCTTACCTGGCCCAACAACTTGCCTATCGACAGTATGATTTTACAGGTACAGAGCAGCTACTTGGAGCACTGAACACAGCACTGTCAGAGGCATACATCTAGGTGGGTGACATCATCCGCAAAGGAATAGACGCCGATAGCACATGTATGTGTTGTGAAGCATCTAAAAGCATTACTAAAAGCATTACTATCTCCAGAGACAGCTGGAAACACACACACACACACGGGGAAGGGCCAGGAGTTGAACCTATGCCTACCTACATGAACACACTACAGCATGATGCATTTACAGAACGCACTACCGAGATTACTGAGCACAGCACTGTCAGAGGCATACTTCTAGGCGGGTGACATCATCTGCAAAGGAATAGATGCCGATAGCCAAGGTATGTGTTGTGAAGCATCTAAAAGCATTACTATCTCCAGAGGCAGCTGGAAACACACACACCACACGCACACACACGGGGAAGGGCCGGGTGTTGAACCTATGCCTACCTACATGAACACACTACAGCATGATGCATTTACAGAACGTGCTACCGAGATTACTGAGCACAAAGCACTGTCAGAGTGGCATGTACTTCTAGAAGCGGGTGACATCATCTGCAAAGGAATGAGCGCGGCAAAATAGCCGAGGTATATGTGTTGTGAAGCATCTAAAAGCATTACTATCTCCAGAGGCAGCTGGAAACACACACACACACACACACACACACACACACACACACACACCACACACACACATGGGGAAGGGGCCAGGGTTGAACCTCGCCTACCTACACTGACACACTACAGCATGATGCATTTTACAGAATGCGCTACCGACGACGTACTGAGCACAGCACTGTCAGAGGCATACTTCGGCGGGTGAGCATCATCAGCAGGAATGAGCATGACAGCCAAGGTATGTGTGTTTGTAAAAGCGTCTAAAAGCATTACTATCTCCAGAACTGGCTGGAAACACACACACACACACACACACACACACACACACACGCACACACCACACACACACACACCTGCGGGAAGGGCCGGGGTTGAACTACCCCTACCTACGCTGAACACACTACAGCATGATGCATTTGCAGGCAGCTACCAAGCATTACTGAGCACAGCACTGTCAGAGGCATACTTCTAGGCGGGTGACATCAATCCGCCTAAAGGAATGGGCAGCTGATAGCCAAGGTATGTGTTGTGAGGCCTAAAAGCAGCATTACTATCTCCAGGGCAGCTGGAAACCACACACCACACATGGGGAAGGGCCAGGAGTTGAACCCTAAGCCTACCTACATGAACACACTACAGCATGATGCATTTACAGAGCAGCACTTTTCACCGACGCGTTACTGAGGCACAGCACTGTCAGGAGCATACTTCTGGCGGGTGACATCATCCGCCATGAGGAATGAGGCAGCTGATAGCCAGGGTAATAATGTGTTGTGGCGAAGCGTTCAAAAGCATTACTATCTCCAGGGCATTTTGGAAACACACACACACACACACACACACACACACACACACACACACGGGAAGAGGCGAGGTTGAACCTACCCCTACCTACATGAACCACACTGGCATGATGCATTTGCACAGAGCCTACCAACATTACTGAGCACAGCACTGTCAGAGGCATACCGCTTCTAGTGCGGGTGACATCATCCGCCGAAGGAATGAGGCGGCTGATAGCCAAGGGTATGTGTTGTGAAGCGCTAAAAGCGCATTACTACTCTCCAGAGGCGGCTGGAAACACACACACACATGGGGGAAGGGCCGGGAGTTGAACCTACGCCTACCTACATGGAACTTTACTACAGCATGATGCATTTTACAGAGCAGCACTACCGACATTACTGAGCACAGCGCACTGTCAGAGCGCATACTTCGTGGTGACATCATCCGCCAAAGGAATAGGCTTGGCAGCTGATTGTAAATTTATGTGTTGACATCTAAACATTATCTCGGTGGCTGGAAACACACACCAGGAGGGCGGGAGGTTGACCTCGCCTACCTCATGAACCTTACACTGGCATGATGCATTTACAGAGCTGGCTACCGACATTACCTGACACAGCACTGTCGAAGTGTAACTGGTCATCCGCCAAAGGAATAGGCAGCATTAATGGTATGTGTTGTGTTGAAGCATCTGAAAAAGCATTACCTATCTCCAGAGGCAGCTGGAAACACACACACCACACAGGGAAGGGCCGGGAGTTGAACCTCAGCCTACCACCATGAACACGCCGCCTACAGCATGATGCATTTACAGAGCAGCGCTACAGGCATTGTTACTGAGCACAGCACTGTCAGAGGCATATGCCTGAAGCCGAGGTGACATCATCCATAGCAAGGAAGCGGCAGCTGATAGCCAAGGTATGTTGTTGTGAAGTCTAAAAGCATTACCTTATCTCCAGAGGCAGCTGGAAACACACACACACACACGCACACGCACGGGGAAGGGCGGGAGTTGAACTCGCTACCTACATGAGATACACTACAGCGCTTGATGCCATTTTACAGAGCAGCTACCGACATTACTGAGCACAGCACTGTCAGAGGCATACTTCCAGGTGGGTGACATCATCCGATAAAGAGGAGATGTTGATATGGTATGTGTTGTGAAGCATCTAAAACATTACTATCTCCAGAGGGCGGCTGGAAACACACACACACACACACACACACACACACACACGGGGAAGGGCCGGAGTTGAACCATCGCCTACTACATGAACACACTATAAGGCATGATGCATTTACAGAGCTGACTACCATTGAGATTACTGAGCACAGCACTGTCAAGAGGCATACTCCCTAGGTGGGTGACATCTGCAGAACAAGGAGCCCGATGGGGAATGAAGACAGAGTCGCGGTCACGGCGTAATTACTATCCCAAAGTTGGAACGTTACAGTAGCTGCGGTGCGGTGCTGCCCTCGGGAATACCAGCAACTGAATTTTAACATCGCGACGCGGATGGGATGCCACAGACGGTACACCCTATGAAATAACCGGCGTGCATGATGTAGGCAGCCGATACAATGGCATAGCAACTACATATAACTTCAGCCTGGGCGGCCACCATGGCCTATATACCGTGTCATTGGCCATGGCTACCGCCTTCGTATGAATTCGTTGAACGTGCCATTCCACATGGCGTGCTGGGCATACCCACACACCAGAAGCAATTAAGCAAGGAAACATACGGCGGGGTATACTCACAGAGGCATGGTGTGCGCTGTACAATGTGTCCATCCTACACAACTGCTTACTGGGCATCACTCACACCTTAACATTTGGAACAGACAATACGCCCACACGTAGGGTTGAATCATGGAAAGGGCAGAGTGTGGAGCGTCGGTGTGTGTCCCACCTACGCAACAACAAGCCGGACATGCTCACACGCCTTGCGGCGGTTGCAAAGGGGAACCACGGGTATAATCACAGGCGGTACGGTGTGCACTGTACTGTGTGTCCTCTACAACTGCTTACTGGGCATGCTCACACTTAGCATTTTGCAGGTGCAGACATGCATACATGGGGTTGAATCATGAAGGGCAGGTCGCGATGATAGGTATTGTGTCCACCTACAGCAAACCAGGCATGCTCCACGCACTTGAAAGCGGTTGCAAAGGAATACATGCGCGAGAGTTATAATCACAGATGGGTGCAATTGCACTGTACGCCAATCACACAACTGCTTACTGGACATGCTCACACTTAGCGTTGCGGGGTGCGAACATACGCCGCACATGGGGTTGAATCAGCAGAAGGGCAGGTGTGGAGCGTCGATTGTGTGTCCACCTATACAACAGCAAATCGGGCATGCTGGCCACCTAAGCGGTTGCAAGGGGGAACAGCACACCCGGGTATGATCACAGACGAGCGCGGTGTGCACTGTATAATGTGTCCATCACACAACTGCTTACCGGGCATGCTCACACATAGCGTACTTCACAGCCATCGGCATGCAGTGAGTGTACCGCCAGGTCCGCGGTCCAGATAAATCCGTCCACACACACAGGTGGTCACCCGCATTACGGATTACCATTACACACACAGATGACATCACAGGCGTCACGGTTGCAGGTCAGAGCAGCGCACTGCGGTGAACACTGTGGCTGCCATTACCAGCACCATGTCATGATTGCAGCGGTATGCCGCGGTCCAACAGCAGCATGTGACATATGTCCACAGGTCTGTATAGCGTGTACACCATTTGGGAGTACACATGTACTAACAATGATCCCATATGTGGATGTAGTCCGCCCATATCAGTATACATAGACAGGCGGCTCCACACAGGCCTGACAGCTATGACAATGACTGCTGCTGTAGTGAACCAACATCCGGATATGTAAACATGTGATTGTCTGGCTTGCATGGACAACACACAGGACACAAAAAGCCTGTGATGTACCACATGCATAACACTGGCGTCGGTGCTGCACACAAAGGAAGGTGGACACATGTCTGTGGTATGCTCACTACAGGGTGTGGGGGTGTTGACTGGGACACATGCCCTTGTATTGTTGCCTGTGACAGCTGTGATACCATACCACAGTCCATGTTCTATGTATGTCAACACATGTCAAACGTGGCAATGCATACACACATGGCAACAGGGGACACATGTGACACGTGTACTGTGCATGGGCGCCATGCATGGGAGTGGCGATGTCCATAACATGGCAACTCCCTACCAAAGCTACCCATCATGGGGGGCCCTATATGGTGGCATAGTAACAGCATGGCGGTATGTGTGTACATCATGTGTTTAAACACCTGTCCACATGCATTTTGCAGGTGGTGGCTCCATGTCACACACCATCCTACCATGTGCATACAGCATGCTATGTAGCTGTTACATGGGTGCTGCCATAATGCATACCCATCGGTCAGGTGTCATCGACTGTATGTCACATGGTCTGCAACCACCTCCCAAGTGCATATATCGGCCCTCTGCCAGATACAGTGTTGGTACGCAAATGCACTACATACCACTGCATGCACATGTCTCATATGGCAGGTGTGGCATTCCAGCACGACATGTGTGCAGGAATGTGTGCCCATGTATGCCACATATCGGGGACTATGTCACGTGCCCCACATCCTGTACACCATAGTAGAGATCTGTACATACCTCAGTGTGGGGTGCATGGATGTGGATGGTGCATACATGCAACCCGTCTCTCCGATACATGTGGTCACCACCATGTGTGTGTCAACATGTTTGTATGTCTGCTGCCTGGTGTGAGGGGGTGCAGATATACTGTTGTGACACACTAAACCCCCACGGTGCCATTCCACCGTACCTGGTGGCCCCGGCCCCCTTGCAAACCCCTTGCATGGGTGGGCATTA
>NW_025050153.1:0-12500 GCF_019279795.1 Protopterus annectens
TGACACCCTTGTACAGGCCAGGTTTCACAGTTCCCAGTGTCCGACCATGGCCACGTGACCTGTGCCTGCCAGGGGTTGCACGGGCACTACCAGGCAGAGGTGCAGATTTGGGTATTGTCTGATGGCACATGTCCACTGGAATCATGTCCTTGTTGGGACCTTCCAGGGCTACGTGCATGTGGCCTGCTGTGTCCTGGTGTGGACAGCACAGCCCCAGTTGCACTGCTGCTGCTACCGCCACTATGGGAGTGGACATGTGAGGTAGATCGTTCACATAGACCTGCAACAGGTGATGTAACTAGCCTACGTCCATGTGCCCTATGCCTCACTCCTACCAGATGTTCCAGCACAGGCATCTCACGCTCGCAGATTGTCATGCCATGGTCAAGGACTTCAACCATGTCACCCAATTGTCTATCCAAAACTTCAGCAATCTGGTGTTGAGCATTTGCCATTGCCTGGATGTTGTTGTTTAAAGAATGGACAGCAGCCCTCTGAAGCCAATGACCTTCTCTGTTGTGCCATTCAGCACGTGCCTGTGCCTCCATTACTGTCTGAAACATGCGTCTGGTGACACCAACTGCTGCGCTCTGTCTTGCAGGGGCATGTTAGCTAGACGTCCCCCTATGAGCAGCACTAGCCACATGCCTGTGTGGGGCATCAACAGTCAGTTGGCTGACACCATGGTGTGCAGGCACACCTTCCATATCCTCCACACTTTCCTGTTCCAAGCTACCACACGCCAACTGTCTTTCCTCTATGGCCACTGGTGATGGGGTATGTGTTGGCATGAGAACTGTGTGCGGGGATGAGGGGGATATAGGTGGAATGGCAACCAATGGCACAGATTCAGCCTCTGACAACCCTGCCTGTGCCTCAATCATATGTTCATCATCACTGCTAGAGTCTGTGGGGATACTAACATCAGATGGACCGCAGGAGGGGAAAACACCTACATCAACACCTGTGAGGTGCAGACAAGAACTGTACATTACAATCTATACAACAGACACACACACACACAGACACACGCTATGGCACCCAACATGCATGTGATATGATAAAAGGCATGCAACATGCATGTGATATGGCAGATGGCATGCAGCTCAGACAATAATAGTGGTAGTTATCATACATCCCTGGGTTGCACAAAACAGCATACATGTGTCATAGCAAAAGGCATGCACATTAGACAATCATAGTAGTAGTTAGCATACATTCCTGTGTTACACCATGTAGACCAGCACAGGTTAACAGTACACCTGCCTGATGTGTGGCATATGACCTTGACAATCACATGTAGCATGACATGTGATTTGCTGACATGTGCAATGACATGCATACATGTTTAACACAATGGTGTCTTGTCAAATATACAGTGGAGTAATGGTGTCCCACTGCAGGGATGTGTTATACACATGGACCTTCTGCTGATGCAGTGTTGTCTGTCTGCCCTACAGATATACTGCACATTTAGCTGATCTGCATGGCCATTGCAGGGAATCATGTGGTATCTCTATTGCTATACAGTGTGAGTTACAGACACAGTTCATAGCCATGAATGTGTTCAGATACAATACATATATACTGTGGAATGTGACCCACATCACTGAGGTGTATACACACTAAACCATGATGTGGAATGTGTGACACAGGTCACTGAAGGGTATACGGATGACACCCTTGCACATCTGCAATCATATTGCTGCTGCCTGGGCAACTATGGCCAGACATGGCAAACTCGCCGGTACACCTTGTCCCATATGACATCTGTGTACCACACACACACACACACACACACACACACACACACACACACACACACACACACATGAGGAGCAAGGATGACAGTGATGTCCGACACCAGCAAGGGGAATGTACTGTATCTGTGGGATGATGTGGTTGTCTGTGTAAGCATGTGGATACTGCACATGTGACTGCTGTCAACTCGTGACACACTCAAGATGTTCAACACATCTTATGTGGTGGATTGATGTCACGCCTACACAAGATGTGCACAGGCCTGTAGGATGTCTAGTGTTCCACATCTGCAATATAACCATTACTCAAAGGCCATAGTTGGGCCATGTGGAGCCAATGTATGACAGGGTGTATACACAAGCACATCACGTCTACTGTGTGTGTTGTTTGATGTGTCTGGCCATCTTCCATGGCCATGTGTGAGCATATGTTGGCCAAATGGTTGTGACAGGTGTCTATTTCACATGTCTGTGTTGTCCCATATGACATACACCCATAGATGTTATATGCTCCACTGACGACAGGGTTATGCAGACAAAGGGTGGTATGTTTAGTATGTGGGATATGTTTTTCAGGATAGTTAGGCAGTGTTGCAGCCAGCCAACTAGATGTCATGGACATGTCAGATAGCACATAACATTGTGTGACATTCATAGCAGGGGTATAATCCACATCAGTGAATCCTGTGCGCTGGCCATACTCCAGCTCACTGTGTAGTACTGTTTGTATTCCCCACATGTGTAGTTCTGATCTGTAGTACATGTCCCTACAGTGAACAACACCTCCACCATTGTATGCACAGATGTCCACACATCTGGCAATGACAGTTTGTGAGGTTTCATGTCGGTGTTTCACATAGTTTGCAAGTATTGCACATGGGTAGCCATTGTGATGCATTGTAGGTCCGACCTGTATATTGTGACAGGACCATACATTATGTGTACATGTGGTAAATGGCCACATGGCAGATAGATCTGTGCATTAACATGCCTGATAAATAATAACAGTTTCACCTGCAATGGGCTGCTGTCACAGCAGAACACCAGAGGTACCTAAATAGGAGTGACATAGCAGTATGATCATTATCCACACTTGTATGATAGCTACAGGGTGCAATGTGCATGTTAACATATACGCCAGTACAATAGACTATACTGTGGAGTATGCACATGTGTGCATATACAGAGTAGCATACTATAGTATGTGGCATGTGTGTATACATGCCTTGCATATGATGCTACATTACATATTGTACAGTGACACATGTAACTATATGGAATATAGTTGTTATATGTGCAGTAGTGACTTACCAGGCAACTCCAGGCTCTTGTGGTTGAGAGACACCCACCTCTATGATATCAGCTAAGGCTTGTAGATGTTGTTCTGCAGGTGTCCACAGGTTCGCCAGTAGCTCCTCAGTACGTGTGAGTGGGGGCTGGGTTGGTGGCACACCACCTGTTGCACCTTGTTCCCTGGTGATTGCATTCCCCCGCTGTTTTGCCCATCTAATTAGGTCTGTATAGTGTCTGTGCACCTGCTGGTATGTACGGTTGTGGCCACCCACATCATTAACCCTCCTGCAAAGTTCATGCCACAGGGCATCCCACTGCTGTGCATCCTGTGGCACATGGCTGAACAGTACATGATGATTATCTAGTAGGTATGGGATGAGGGCCTCATCCTCCAAGCAGGTATAAGGTAGCCTTGCACGCGGCAAATCTGGAAGACATAATGATGGAGACAGGTCACTGTAACTCACAGACACATACAGAGCTACAACTGAACATACATGTGTATCACATTTATTATGATTAAATAGTTGTCTTTGCAAATCTACATGACACTGACACCACTGACACATTTGACACTCAATGGTGATTGGATATTATCAACATATATGTGTGTGTGTCACTTGATTACATTGCTCATACTCCATGTGGATGCTGTCTTGATGTGGGCATGTCCGTTTGCCTGTACTGGTGTTCTTACCTATCAGCACATGCCTGGATGTGTCCACATTAATGCAGTCGACTTTGATGCTGTGTATATGTCACATATAAAGACTTACACTGCCTTAACGGACATGACCTGTGACCCTGCAGACTTGCTCACGGAAGGTTTTACATGTATATGTTTTGCCATATACATCTACACAGCACTGTACAGCAGTTCAACATCCTGCCATGTATCACCTGTGTTGCACATGTAATACACATGGGACACTGGCTAGCCTGATGGTATTTGCAGGGTTGGATATCAACTATAGAATGTACGGTCAAAGTCAACTAGTGGGCTATAGGCTCTGGGCCATGTATGAGCTTAGGATGAAAGGTTACCTAGCTGTAGCCGACAGACGAGTTTCTGGGGCCAGGTCAAGCAGTGTCACATAACTGATCCACAGGGTTAATGATATATTTACCATGCGGTCATCACACCATGTCTGAAAGAGGGGCAATGTGCAGCTTTGCTGGACAGGGATGCATAGTATGGCAGGAGTATGTAAAGTGCATGGGACAAGGATCTGTCCAGCATGTGGTGATCCTTGTACTAGGAAGGTGAATGTCCATGAAGTATGTGTTTGAGATCAGGATGTGTACGTGTAGCATGTAAAACATATCTGGGATGGACATGGCTTTATTCAGGGTAGGCATCATGCTACATAGTGGAAAAGGCAATTGGGAAGGCTGGTGTTGGCCTTCTGAACATGGCCAATACTCCTTAAAGCAAATATGTGATCTGATATGGGTCACTTGAGTGTTGAGTATGACTGAACAATGATCTTTATATTCATGGATGGCACCCTGTCATGATTAGGGTTGCCACTTATGACTACCTGACAGGTGTGGTGATATAACTATCACAGGAAAGACAACTGCCCAGCTGCATCCCTTATACACAGTGTCCAGTATGTTGACCGCTGCCTAGGTGGTAGTTCAGGGGTGCAGGGTCATTAACATAGGGGTGACAATACAATATGTAGCTGTCAGATTGTGGCCATATGTCACACACCTCACCCACAAAGCCCTTTCTGTATGTTGTCCGCAACACTCATTGAGTCAGCTATTGCTCCTAGGTCATAGTCATTCACATACTTCAATAGGCAGATGCCTTCTGTTACTCTGTGTGGTATAGACTACAATGAGGGGGAGTACAATGAATTAATCCTGTCTACTGTAGCTGGCACTGGTGTGATGTGCATGTATTATTCAGACACCTTCTCTAGTGTTGGTTCTGCCAGCAGTCCAGTTGCAAACCACTCCTGTGACATAGGAATGTACATCTAGTATACTGAGTGTAGGTGGAACACAGTATAGGTGATGATGTCCTATGACCTGGCAAGGTTATGATATGCTGTGTGAAATCAACCTTACTGTCATCTACATCTGTACTGCTGACATCAAATAAGTTGATCAAGGTTCATGGCCTTTCAGACCAGACTCAGCAGGGTAGTAGTGCAGTACTTCCCATTATCAGTGGTGACTCCCCCTTTGTGGGTTGTGATAACTGTTGGTGTGCACCATTCAGTGTGTATACAGCCTGACATGAAGCTATGTTTTACATAATGTGTATGTGGAGAGCAAATTGTTTTGCCATATGTGTATGATACAACCTGGGATGTGGACAGGTCCCATGTAGCTTGAGTGCAGTTTGTACCTGCATAGTTGTGGTTACAGGGGCTCTGTAGTGTACATTAATATATGACTGTGTACCTGTTGAGGGGGACAGTGTGTTTATGTTATCCAAGACCCTAACTGGACTGCTTATTCATGCTCAGCACTTGTTCAGAACTTGTAAGCACTAAATAAGCTACTTATTACTATAGCACTCAATCTTCCTCATTACCTAGAGGTAAACAGTTTTTGTACTTACTTTTCTCACTTGCTTACAGAAAAACAGCTCTTGTGCTCACTTTCCTCACTTATCTAGAGGAAAATATTTTTTATTCAGGCATGTCCAAGGGTCAGCTCCCAGTGTTCTTTCCTGTCTATCTGATGAATCTGGACATTTTGAGGCAATGTAGAAATTGCCTCATGTACACAGACAACCCTCTCCTTCTACCACTCAACACTACAACCTGTGAGAGATGCACTTATCTAGCCAAACTGGAGGTAAAGCTTTCTCCAACCAAGACTGAACTTGACAGTCATGTCGAGAAGATAAACATTTGCACTACACCACACTCATCACAGTCTCACTAAATCTACACCAGCAAAATCCACACATAGTAACACAAAAACATTCGCAGAGACTCTCAATAATAATCTGTCTAAGCAACAGAGACCTCCAAAGCAGAAACGCAAGCAGCATCCATCCCCCAACACAACCCAAATGACACATAACTCACAGACTCAGTGTGCCACTCAACCACAGCCAATAAGGCAAAACAACGTACCCAACACACTAGTCATAGGTGACTCTATAGTCAGGCACACTGATGTCCCACTCACCAGGCTAAACAAGGAGAAGGTTACTGTCAGCTGCCTGTCGGGTGCCAGGATCCACCACATAACCCACGCACTCAGGTCACCAAACAACAAGTACAAATATGACTCTGTCATTGTCCATGTTGGTGTGAATGACCTGAGATGTACCTCCCTGGACTACATGAAAAGAGACATGGAAGAGCTCTCTGATCTTGTAGCCCAGGCAGGTATGATCCTAGCCCTGAGTAGCATTCTGCCATTGCCCAGAATGATACCTCATTACAAGGACAAAATGACTTCAACAATTGGCTAAGCTTCTGGTGTCATTCTAAGGGGATCCAGTATCTGTCTGCTTGGGATGACATGGTCAACATACCACAATGCTTTGCCACAGATGGCCAGCACCTGTCACCCCTGGGATTCCGGATACTGGCTAAGGCTCTTGCTTCCCCTATAGTGCCTTTTTTAGGCAAGGTTCAAATAACAAATTCACTACCATAACAGGAACAGGCAAGCAAAAACTGAGGGTAATGCTACTCAATGCTAGAAGTCTAAACCTCAAAATGCACTCACTTGAGGCTCTCCTTAAAATGAAGAACATCGATATATGTGCAGTGACAGAGACTTGGTTCAAGGCTCCAGAGATCACCCCTGCACTACCAGGCTATAACTCATACCACACTTTTCAGCCATGTATCCAGGACCAAAACACCAAAGGTGGAGGTGTGTCCATATTCATTAAGGATATCCACACCTCCAGGCTAGTTGCTCAGCACAATGCATCCGAGGTTATCCAAGTGCAACTAACTCTGGGCAAAACTGCAATCCAAATTGTAGCTTGCTATAGATCCCCCACCATGCCCCAGGATTCCCATTGCTCTTTTCTTGATGTACTGGAAAATATTCGGGTTCAACCAAACACCCTAATAATGGGCGACTTCAACTATCCCACCATTAACTGGGAAAACTACTCATGTACCAACTCATTAGCTCAACGCTTTCTGGAATTCATAAACTCCAGTGCCCTGGATCAACTTATCCACACCCCCACCAGGGGCAACAATATCCTAGACCTAGTCATTACCAACATGAGTGACCAGTGTTCCATACCTGAAGTCAACTCCTCGTTGGTCCGATCCGACCATAAGCTAATCACCCTTGATATCGACATTCTGCCCCCACCCCCCATTAAGGAAACCACAGTAAAATATTTCTCCAAAGCCAACTTCATGATTCTTAAGACAGAAGTGGTGAACTTCATGACACCCATGCAGACGGACAATACAGTTACAACTGCTGAATCCTACACAAATGCACTCTATAAGCATTTACACGAGTGCATAGATCGTGCTATCCCAAACAGGACCAAGATGCTATCCTTCAATACAAGGAAGCCAATCTGGTGGTCCCCTGCCATAAACAAACTGTATAACTAAAGGAAGAAACTGCTGCAAAAGAGAGTACAATCCCATGAGTGGAGGAGCTCCCTGGTCAGCCTCAGTAAGAAGCTGAGATCCTTTATAAGATCCTCCAAAGCTAGCTACGAAAACAAAATTGCCACTAATTCCAAGGACAACCACAAAGCATTCTATAGCTATGTCAAGAATCTCAATGGCAACACCCAGATCTGCTCTGAGTTACAGCACAAAGGCACAAAAATTACAGAACCAACTGATATTGCCAACATCCTGGCAGATAGGTTCACTGCTAACTTTACTCCCCTCTCACCCCCAAAAGGGCCCATATCTATACACGAAGAATGCAGAGTTCCTGTAATCACAACTATGCAGGTAAAAGCTGCACTCTCTAAAGCCAAAAACACAGTATCCATGGGACCGGACAACATCCCAGGCTGCGTTTTACATGAACTTCAGAATGAACTGGCTCCCCACTTAAGCACCATGTTCAATAATAGCCTCGCATCAGGCTTTGTGCCCACTGAATGGCACAGAGCAATAGTTATCCCACTCCACAAAGGTGGCGCCACAATGGACCACGGGAACTATTGCCCTACAAGCCTGACTAGCCTGGTCTGCAAGGCTATGGAGCACATCATCATGGACCTCATTCACAGAGACATTTGGTACCTCCAAACCTTTGACCCCACCCAGTTTGGCTTTGTTAAGGGCAGACCATACCCCCTAAACCTGGTAGACTTCTTTGAGACAATTACCAAGGCAGTAGTTGAGGGTAAGGAGGTCCACACAGCCTGCCTTGACCTCTCAAAGGCTTTCAACACCATTCCCCATTCTGGTATTATCGACATACCCATCCACCTGAACATTAACCCCTACGTCATGAGATGGTTTGCAAAGTGGCTCATGGACAGAACCCACACAATGAGAGTTGCAGAACCTAGGTCCGACTGTAAACCAGTTACAAGTGGCATCCCCCAAGGCTCAGTCTTAGGACCCCTCGTGTTCGGTATATACTTCTCTGAGGTACAGGCAAGTACAGGAGAACTTTTGCTGAAAAGGTTTGCAGACAACTACAAACTGGGGGACATAATTGGTTCCCCAGCTGCTACAGACACTCTCCAGAAGGGTCTCACTGAGACAGATACCTGGTGTCAATATCATGGCCTCAAGCTGAATGCCAAAAAGTGCATAGTCATCCCCTTTGGATAAAACTAATTACCCACGGACTACCACATAGGTGGTAGTCCCCTACATACAGAAAAGGTAATAAGGGATCTGGGAACCCAAGTAGATAGCAATCTCTCCTTTGATAACCATATTGCCAAGGTGGTTAGAATATCCTTCTACGTGGCCCCCTAATCTCAAATGGGTTCGCATCCAGAACAAAGGAGGCCATTGTGCCTCTCTACTCATGGCTTATTAGACCCATTAAAGAATACAACACCCTATTTGGGATATACCTTACAAGACAACTGCAACAGCTTGAAAGACCACAAAAGTACCACACCAAGAGGATTACTGACCTCAAACAGATAACCTATGCAGCCCAACTAAAGAAACTCCAGCTGTACTCGGTTGCATACCTCGTACTCAGAGGTGATCTCTGCTTGACATACAAGGCCCATGTCCAACCCAGTATTGATGGATATGCTCCACCTAAACAAAAGCCCCTGAGAGCCACATGCTCTAGGGATATAAACCTAACCACAACGATAACTAAGATGTGCTGGAGGGTTAGATTCCTGACACGGAGACTCCCCATGCTTTGAAACATGATTCCAATGTACATCAGGCAGGGCCACTCACTAGCACTCTTCAAGAGAAACCTTGACGGGTGGATGGGAGACAGACATGTACCCCAGGGATCACTGCAGTGGCTCTGCCGGACAGAGGTGCAGGGAACTAATGACTCTGCTGTTCAGAGGCACAGGGAACTAACCTAAGGGGATGGCGGAAGCCAACACACTCTAGCTAGGCTTATAAATGCCCTTGGGCAGACAGCCTAGTACCTACCTATGAACCTATGAATCTATTACATGTGTTATGTGCATGGATACTTAACTAGCTCTTCCATTTTACTTTGCTATAATGCTAATAAACAGTCGGGTGAATACAAGTCATACATATCCTGTTATTGTGTATTGTAAATGCCAATAGACATAACTAATGTTTGCCTACCATAACAGTAATGCTATGTAAAATGTAATACATATCTGCCTACAGTACTGTACATTACACAGTTATTGGCACAATATCACACAATGCAAATCATAATTGCACAGTAGGCCCACCTTCGACATGTTATTCTCAGTAATACACCCATACATATGCCTACTGTTACAATATATCAACATATACTATCCCCTGTTATAGCACGTACTTGTTGGACTAACCCTGCCACTGACAGCAGCTGGAGAGGAATAGTTGGGTTCAAAGTCCTTATATAGCATCTCTTGTGGTGTATGAGGTGTTTG
This sequence comes from Protopterus annectens, assembly GCF_019279795.1. NCBI lineage: Eukaryota > Metazoa > Chordata > Ceratodontiformes > Protopteridae > Protopterus > Protopterus annectens. The sequence goes on from NW_025050153.1 coordinate 10,078, forward strand.
CCTTGTGACCTACAGCAGTACACACATAAATACTACAAGCATTACTATGCTCAACAATACATCACTACAAGATAACTGTTTCCACTATATGCATTGTGTACACTTTAATTATTACAGAACAGGTACTACATACACAGACATACTGTGTGTTCTACATACCTTATTAGTAACCTGAGGTGGCGTTGTCTGTTATTTCAATCTTTTTCAGTTTGTGTTTCAATCTTCTTTGCAATGTTCTGCTGGTATATACAGATGGTTTGAATGTGTGACAAGCCATTCTTTTATAGTTAAATATCAGTAAAGTGCTATCCTGACCACCAATTGGCGTTCCAAAGTAGTTAATTACACGCACATCAGCTTTGCAGCTACTCCATTAGCCAATACCATGGCAACAGTGGTGTATAATTGAGTACTCTACTTGGGCATTGTCCCTTTGCCTTACTTTTGAGGAAGATGACCTGGATGTGTTGTTTGTGATGTATTGCAACAGCTATATGGAGACACACAGAGATATATTAGCTTCTTGACTCCCGTGGATTGTGTGTAATGCCCAAAAGATGTTGTTCTACATGTGAGTACAGCTGTTATATTTCAGAACATTGCTACTTATGCAGGGTTTGTTTGTACCTGATACTTCTGCAAATGTTTCAGTCTGGCAAGGATGTTTGAGCAGCTCAAGGCTGTATGGCTATGCATATAATGTTAGGTGGTTTACAGTGTGCTCACCAGACATCTTTGATTTGGTGTAAATGTGTATCATACTATGCTGTTAATCAGTAATTTGTAACACTTCCTGGTGTACACACAACCCTCTGAAACAGGATTAGTGCAAACAAACCCTGTAACATCAGCAGCTGTTCCATTGTATAACAGCACCTATTTCACATAGACCCATTTTAGAGTGTTTCTGACAAGGTATGTTAAGGCTTCTGCAGATGTCGTACAGTGAGTGACTGATTTGTGATGTTATTACAGTATGTATTGTAATTGGTTTGAGTGTGGGGAGATGTTGGTGGGTGTACATAGCAGATGCAGGTGTGTAGGAACTGCTTTTATACATATTCGATATATATGTGAGGGTTCCTTCCCTATTTGAACACCTATCCTTTAGTGGACTAATACTATTGTAATTGCAGGCTGATTAATTAAGGCACTGTTAAAAGGTTCCTGTATAGCATGCAGGTGATGTTAGTCCTTGAATCCTTTCGGCAATACATCGGAATGTAATAAAGTATTGCTACATGAAAGCTGTCTGTGTATTTCTGTCATAGGTATTTGCAGTCATTGGAGTTGTGTTGGTGACTGATTCTCTTTGGCTAGGGTTGCCACCTTTTCAAATGGCCATAGTGGGACATTTTCTTGACACACATCAGATTTTACAGGCTGACACATATCCATGGTCAGTACAAAGGATAGAGCTTTACTTTTTTGCCTAAATAAAAGCTTATTCTTGTAGCAGTTTAGTTGTTTATTCTGTTTCTTGTAACATTTAGGTATTTTAGATACAGACATAACTATTTTATGCAACTATTACATAAAATATGGGACATAATTATGTCCTATAATCTCAGGACATTTGCCATTTTTAATATTTTTGGTCAGGACACAACTGCCCAAAGAGGGACTGTCCCTCGCAAAGTGGGACAGGCGGTAACCCTATCTTTGGCTCATGTCCATAGCACATATTTGTAATAGTGTATAGGCATATACTCCCCATATCCTTTGTTCAAATAGTTTGGTCGTGGCGGAATGTGTGATTGCTATGGTCCATGTTATACTCATATATGAACACTTCAACCGCTGTATACAGGATACCTATGGAATCCCGAACGCACACAATTCTGATGCCCACAGTACTACCGGGCCCAGACTCCCAAACCCCACATTACCGAACACTCAAATTCACGACAGTCAAGCTCGCAAAAGTAACACAAACACAGAACACACACACGCTCACACAGACACACTGCTACCCACCACATCCAAACAAACCATCCTACACTATGTATGAGCAGGTGGACAAGCCCCCCTATACCCCCATGTGGTTGGCTGCGCCCCCTACACCCCCCCACATTAATATTCTACCTGGGAGATCGCACAAACAGACACACAAAGCAAACCCACACTCACAAATTACAGTCCCCCAGAAACACACAACACACTCAGAACACACACTTACACACACTAAAGCCCTCAGAAACACACTTAGACACAGTAACCTACCTGGACTGCAACACCAGAAGCACTAACTAAAAGTCCCTTAAAATCAGGATTTTAAAACTCGCACTTCTGGTGTTTCGGTACTATGGTCTTTCGGTCTTTAAGCCTCATGATTACATGCATCAGTATGTCAAGCATTCGGTATTTGGTAGGTATCCCATTTATATATACCTCCATGGTTGTGTAGATGTTGTTAACCTATC
>NW_025050154.1:0-14742 GCF_019279795.1 Protopterus annectens
AATCCGACCAACAGAGATGACGTCGGGTGGAGTGCGACATCAGCGAAGCGGACCCGGACTTTGGAATCCGGCCGACTGCAGGGCTGCCTGACGACAGGACAACCCACTTGTTATGACTGCAGATGCATCCATGAAGGACATCTATATATATACACACACACACACAATATGTTGTCTTTTTTCAGCGGTATATATATATATATATATATATATATATATATATATATATATATATATATATATATATATATATATATATATATATATATATATATATATGTTGTGTCTTTCGGCTTTTTTCGGCGGTTAGGGGGTAGCCACAGCGGAACTCCGGTCTGCTAATAATTGGTAGTTGATTTTTACGTGCCGAGTTACCAGCCCTGACGCACAACTTTCAACGAAGGTACGTCCATTCACGCATGTCTCCACGCAGAAGACCCTCTAGCTGAAAATCAAACCGGACAGCCTATTACTGTGAGGCGACAACGATACACACACATGTATATTTGTACATGCACATAAATTTTGTACACACCACTCCACTCCCATACATACATACATACACACAAGCGCCTGTGTGCACACACACACACCATAAACACCACCATCTTCTTACTCCCTTTAAAATAACAGAGGTCTAAGCTGCAGCAGTGGAAGCAAAGGGAAAACTTGGGCTGGGTGGAACCAGCACATTCTCCCTGGTCATAGGGAAGAAGGCCTGCTTAAGATTCTTCGCCAGGTGACAGATCTCCAGTGTCTGCCTTTTCTTAACACAGCATTCTGTCTTTCGAGTATGAGCCTTCCTAGGTTTTCCCACTTTCCTATGCTTGTTTGTGTGGTTTAGGAGAGTCTTTGTGGTTCTCTCGGTCTCCTCTGGATAAGTACATTTCAAGAAGGTTTTCCCAACGAGACGCAGGCAGACATCTTCAGAGCTAAGGCCAGGAGGTTATACCGCTCAGTGAAAACTCTACGGTTTCTACCTCACTTTAGTAGTATTCTCCTGCTGAAAGTCACACAATGTTACTATGCTCCAGCATCATGACTCTGCAACAAGAGAAACACTGCAAGTGCAAGCCATTAGGGCAATTAACTGTTGGTAATCTTTTGAGGATATTAAACAAAATACCTAGAATAGCCATTATAAATTAGAAGAACAGAAGCTTTCATACTCAATACACAGTAAGACATGAAAACAGTAGAGTACTTATTCTGTCACATCAGATAGAATAAACCAAAAGGCTGACATTGTGACACAAGTGAGCCCTCAATTCAGCAGCAATAAAGAACTGAAGAAGCATGAGTTACACCCTCCTTTACCGATAGACTTTCTGCAGGATAGCAAAGGTGTAGAAGGTAACCTCACACGCAAGAGATGCCTACGCTGCTCTTCAGATCTAGTCAGAAGACTGGAATCAGTCTGCAACTTACCACCATTCATCGTAAGTCTTGCAGCAATGAGCCTTACGGATGAACATCTTGGACAGCCAAAGCTATTTTCTGAAAGAGAGAGTGTGTATATAAAAAATAAGACTGCACTGGTCCTCCGAGCAGGAGAAACACTTAAGATGGGTATCCCTGAAGACAATCTGACAAGTCTCAAAAACACACAGTGAAAACTCTCAGGGAATATTATTTACTTGCAGGAAAAAGAAAACGTTCAGTTGTGTTCACTTACCATAAATGTAGATGTTAGAGTGTATTCACTGTTGCAGTCATCACATTTGGGTAATCTGCTGGCAGGTTGCCCTCAGTCGGCCTGATTAATAAAGTCTTGGGCCATGTGTCGGTTGCTGTCCCTTCTTACATGACGTCAGGTCATTGGGGGTATAAATCATGCAGCCAATGCCATTACATCAGTTTTTCTTGCCCCAGATGTCATATATAGCAACCGACGCAGGACCCAAGACTGCAAAAAATATACCGACGTTTAATCATGCATTGATTAAATTTAGCACAAAACCGGCAGCAAGGCACGTTGTGGTCAGGGCCTAGGCAAGGAATATAGTACAAATGAAAATCCTTATGAGGTATTTGCTTCCCACAAGTAATGCAATTATTAACTTTTACCGACATCGGCAAGGAGCAAGAAAAAGTTTCCCTAACGGGGTACTTAGCTTTTAGTTGAAGACTTTGGTTCTGAAACTCGAAAACGAAAATTCAGGAGATGGCCGACCGGCACTTGTGAACTGCTTCTGCTTCGGGCACCACACGGCAAGAAAGATTGATGTAATGACGTCGGCTGAATGTTTTATACCCATGACGACCCAACGGCATGGAAGAAGGGACAGCAACTGACCAAGGACCTAAGACTTTGTTAATCAGGCTGACTGAGGGCAACATGCCAGCAGATTATCCAAATGTAATGACTGCAACAGTGAAACACGAAGAACATCTGAAAAAATGTATTTACAGGTAGAATTATTAAATTACACTACCGAAGGAAAAAGGCTTTTTCTTCAAGTGACAACACAGAAATAACTGCCCTTTTTTTTGAAAGTACCCATTTGTTGATCAGGTAATCCCACTGGACAAACTGTCCCTTTACAGGGGCAACCTGGGAGTACAATCCAGTTAAGTGACTTGCTCAGAGTGGCACAGTAGGCAAATGGAGGTGGAAGAAGGAATTAAGCCCTGTAACTTAGTCACAGGAAACAACTCATTAACAGTGCAAAACTTTACTCCTCTGCTTTAACTGCCAAACTACTTGGTTTGGTTAAAATGTAGAAAGCTAAATTAGTTTTCTTTTACAATCAGCCTGTACTCTGTCATGACCAGAGCCCACAACTACACTCCATAAGGGTCATTTGACTATTGAAAAGATATGGCCAAAGCCTGAAATGCACAAATCATACACACCTTGTGTAGCTTACTTGCGTTAGTCAACGGCCATACCCCACTGGAGTACAAAACTGCTAAACAAACTAAACTTGCTGTATTTTACACATGCCATATTTCCACATTTTCCACACTTACCAGGTACCACAGTTACAACTTCATTTTTGGATTTTAATCTTTCAAGATCTTCTTTGTATTCTTTCTTCAGCTGCTTTACTATTTTTTTGCTAAAATTTGATTTCTTTACTTTGAAAACTTCCCCGGATTCTGTGTACAGAAAAAAATGCATATCAACAATAAATACGTTAACAAGCCTAAATAAATAATTACAATAAAAACAACCAAAAAGTTAGTCCTATCTGGAGAAAAAAATAATCCTGTGCATTTCTGCAACTTCTTTCAACTTGCTGTATCCAACAGAACTAGGTTTGTTCCATAAAACATCCACTGTAATTAAAACCAATGAACCTGATGGAGTTCAGACAGTAACTAAAGGAGTTTTTGAAAACTGGAGCTAGCTGAACCACTGTCTGATACACACCCACATCAAACTGCACTACTGCAATCCAGCTTCTGGAACTGATTCTAAGCAATGGAAAGAACAGTGATATGGAGGGACATAGTACAGTTGTGTATGATCTTACCATAACAGTAGATGTCCTTCTCTTCACTGTAGCAATATTCATTACATAAGGGACCTCCTGCCAAGGATAGCCCATCTGGCCAGCATACCAAAGTCTTTGGAATTTATTGATGTTGCACATCATACCTATGCTCCCTGCATAATGAGTAGGGCATAAAGTTGACATACGGACACACATACCTCAGAACAGAAAAGCCCCAGGAGCAGCAGAATATCCCTATGGACCAGGAGAGACGTGCACCCAGAAGAAAAAGAAAAAGACAGAATCCCTGGCCAGGAAAGCAAAAATAGGGAAGAGCAGGAGGGGGAGGAGAGAGGGAGCAATTACTGCAACAGTGGAGTGAAGGACATCTATTGTTACGGTAAGATTTTACACAACTGTACCATGTCCTTCCACATCACTGTTACAGTATTTTTTTACATAAGGGAGAGTACAAAAGCTCAAGAGGAAACTTGGGAGAAAAAAGGCACAGAAGAACCCTCTAGAAACACACGCAGGATAGCACTGGCAAAGCCAGATCTTGCTCTGGAGATAACATCCAACTCGTAACGTTTAGTGAAAGTATGGAAATAAGTCCAAGTAGCAGCCTCAGGGAAGGAATTTGTCTAGCCATTTGAAAAAGGCACCAAATGAAGAAACAACTCTGGCAGAATGGGCTTCTACAGAAGCAAAAAGACATTTACCATGAAAGGAGTAACAAAAAGAAATGATTTGAGAGAGCCAGGAAGAAATGGTTTGTTTAGAAAAGTACAGTTTTGTACCTACCATAAATGTAGATGTTCGAAGATCCACATTGCTGCAGTCCTTACATATGGGTAGTCCGCTGTCCTCGGTCGGCCCGAATACCAAAGTATTAGGCTGACGTCGGTCAAGGCGCTTAAAACTGACATCAGGACGTCAGAGTACAAAAGCGCATGACCGACGTCATTTCCTCAGTCTTTTCTTGCCCCAGATGTCAGAAGGCCCTAACAAGACAGGCCAAAGCCAAAAACCAGCAAAACCCAACCAACCACCTGCACTAACCATATTTACAATATGTACAACACCAACCACACCACCACCTTCAACAACAGAGGGAAGGAGGGAGGAATTGGACTGCAGCAATGTGGATCTTCGAACATCTACATTTATGGTAGGTACAAAACTGTACTATGTTCTTCATCTCACATTGCTGCAGTCCTTACATATGGGTAGAATCCCAAAGCAGAGGTAAGGGAGGATGGCAAAACTATAAAGCATTAGGAGCTGCCAACATGCCTTGTAAAATTGCAGTTGCAAATCCAGCCTTAGATTTAGAGTAAAGTGGAAGGTGGTAATGCTTAGAGAAAGTATGCACTGAACTCCAAGTAGCTGCTTCCAAAATATCTTTAGTAGCCACCCCTTAAAAAGCTGTAGAAGTGGCAGTAGCCCTAGTGGAATGAGGCCTAATCCCAGCTGGAATCTCCTTACCATGATGGGAATAACAGAAAGCAATACAAAAACCAATCCACTTAGAAATAGTTTGTTTTGAAACAGGTTTGCCCTGAGAACCCAAAGCAAAAGAAACAAACAACTGCTGAGACTGCCTAAACCCTTTAGTTCTGCTCAAATAATATCGCAACTGTCTGCGAATATCCAAAGTGTGCAAAATCTTTTCCCCTTTATTTTGGGGGTTTGCATAAAAAGTAGGCAAATGAATAGTTTGGTTTAAAGCCACACTAGAAACCACTTTAGGCATAAAAGAAGGGTTAGTACGCAAAGACACCCTATCCTTGTGGAAAATTAAGAAAGGCTCAACTGCCATAAGGGCCTATAATTCAGAAACCCTTCTCGCAGAGGTAATGGCCAACAAAAAAGCAGTCTTCAAGATAAATATTTCAACTCTGCCGATGCTGCAGGCTCAAAAGGTTGTAGAGTGAGTTTCTCCAACACAAAATTGAGATCCCAAGCAGGAGTAGGAGCTCTCGTGGGGTCTTATATTCTTTGCCCCTCTAAGGAATTGCTTAAACAAAGGCTGAGAAAATAATGGTGGGTCACAGTCATAGTGAGCAGAGATTGCTGCAGCATGAACCTTTATAGAGGAGAAGGACAAACCTTTGTACAATAACTCAGTAAGGTATTGAAGCGCCACACTTAAATTAGGTTTAGAAACATCAAAGTCCTTTGCTGTACTCCAAAATAAAAATCTCCTCCATTTATCTGCGTAAACTTTCCTTGTACTAGGCCTTCTGGCCTCCAAAATAACATTCAAAACTTGTTGTGGAAGCTGAGACCCTCCAGGGTTTAAACCAGAATATGCCAGGCTGTCAGATGTAGAGAATGAAGTTTGACATTGAGTAAATGACCGTTCTCCTGAGACAGCAGGTGAGGAATCGAAGGCAAAGGCCATGGAGGCTCCTGTGCCAAACTTCTCAGTAATGGGTACCAGTGCTGTCGAGGCCAATCTGGAGCTATTAAAATCATGTTTGGCTTGTCCTGTCTGACCTTCAGCAGTACCTTTGGGAGGAGAGGCAGAGGTGGAAAGGCATACACGTGAAGATTGCTCCAATTGAATGAGAGAGCATCCACTTTCCAAGCTGAGGGATGAAACCTTTTTGTGCAAAACTTTGGCAGCTGGTAATTTAGTGGAGAAGCGAACAGATCTATGTCTGGAGTTCCCCATAACACTGTCAATCTCTGAAATACATGAGGATCCAATTTCCACTGTGGGGATCCATAATTTGTCTGCTCAACACATCTGCTAAGGAGTTCTGTGCTCCTGGCAGAAACCTTGCCTGAAGATTTAGCTGTAAACTGAGAGCAGTCTCCCACAAAATCATTGCTTGTCTGCATAGAGGATAAGAATGTTCCCCTTGCTTGTTGATGTACCACATGACAGTTGTGTTGTCTGTTTGAATCAACACCTGCCCTGGAAGAAGTAAATCCTTGAAAGCTATCAATGCAAATTGGACTGCTAACATCTCCTTCAAGTTGATATGTAGATGTTGAAGTCTGGCAGGCCACGCGTCTTGTTATCCATTTTCCATTTAGATGAGCTCCCCAAGCTTTGTCTGAGGCATCTGTCGTTAAAATCTGACTCGCCTCTGGCCGGGTCACAGAGAGTCCCTTGTTTAGGTGACATTCCTGAGCCCACCACAAAAATTCCTTTTGAATGCAAGGTATTATTTGAATGACAGTGTCCAAATCTTGGCAGTGCTGTGTCCATACATTCTTGAGATACCATTGTAGCTTCCTCATATGCAGTTTGGCATTGGGAAGTACCAGAATACAAGATGCCATGAACCCCAAGGCTTGAAGGACTGTCCTTGCAGTCAGCCTGGACTGATGAGACAACTGGTGGAAGTAAAGAGAAAGATTCTTTTGTTTGTCCGGGGTCAAAAGGCCATCTGGGATGCTGTATTCAGTCTCACACCCAGAAAGCACATGTCCTGAGAGGGTACTAGACTGGACTTTATTTCGATCACAGAATACCCCAGGCATCTTAACACTGCCATCACATACTGTAAATGATGAAGAAGTTTGTCCTTTTCTTGGGCCAGTATCAGGCAATCGTCCAAATAAGGATAGATCTGTATTCCTCTTAGCCTGAAGAAAGCTACCACTGGAGCCAGAACCTTCGTGAACACTCTGGGCAGTAGATAAGCCAAAGGGCAATGCAGAGAACTGATAATGTGAAGTCCCAGCCCGAAAACGCAGATACATCCTGCAACTGGGCCTGATAGGAACATGAAGGTAAGCCTCTTTGAGATCCAGAGTCACCATCCAGTGATCTTTGCCCAGCAGAGGTAAAAGCTGTTGTAACGTTAACATTTTGAACTTGGGAATGTCCAGATATGTGTTGAGGATGGATAAATCCAAAATTGGTCTCCACGTGTTTCCTTTCTTTGGTACTAGAAACAGACGAGAATAAAATCCTAGGCCCACTTCTGGCAGAGGAACCGTTTGTATGGCCCCTATTTGAAGTAGTAGAGAAATTTGTTTGCGAGCCTCTAGTCTTTGCTGAGGAGGAACGTCTGGCATGCCTTTGAAAGGAGGCAAGGTATGGAAATAAAACTTGTAACCCTGGTGTATGATATCCAATACCCATTTGTCTTGGGTAATCAACATCCAATTTTCCTTGAAGAGTGCTAACCTTCCTCTCAAAGGTGCTGCCAGGCAAGAAGGATCTGGCAGCTGAAAAAGTAGGTCATTGGGCCTGTTTACGAAAGGACTGGCCCCTGCCCTCACCCGAAGATTGTGCAGGTGAACTACCTGTTCTAGGCCTGAAAGAACTCTGAGCTCTGCCCCTACCACGTCTAGATCTACCCCTAGACTGAGAATCATAAGAAGGATACGTCCACCCCTTAGCAGGCCAATTCCTACTAAACTTGGAGGCTGAACTTGCAAAAATCCTTAACAGCCTGCATAGACTTAGCCTTGTCTTCCATTTTCTTCAAGACTGATTCCACAGGTGAACCAAACAACACATCAGACTGCAAAGGAGCATCCAAAATCCTTGTCTTAACATGGTCAGATAAATTCTGATCCTTTAACCAGGCGTGCCTGCGAAGAACTGAGCCAGTGGCAGCCACCCTAGACGAGGCCTGCACAGCATCAAAACCACACTGTAATGAATGCTTACCCACTTGTTCAGAGACATGCACCAAATCTTGCAACTCTTTACACTCAATGCCTTCCGCCAGAGCATCCACCTTAGACTTCAATTGAGAAAGAAGAAAGTTTTGATATTTCAACATATGAAACTGGCAATTTAAAGCCCTCATAGCTAAGGTAGAAGATGTATAGACCTTCTTTCCCCATCTATCCAAAGCTCTGGCTTCTTTATCTAGAGGAACCGGATTTTTTACAACAGAGGCCTTGACACCCTTAGGTCCCTGACTAATAGTTTCTGGGTCCGCCCTAGGACTCTTATAAAGATATTTATGAGCCTCAGGCACCCTGTAATACCTATCCGGTTTAACAGGAGCAGGAGGCAGAGAATCAGGATTAAGTGAAGCCTCTGCAAACACATCTTCCACAACATCCAGAACAGGGGGTATAGCCAAGGGCCTATGCTGGGGTAACAGCAAAAACTCCCTAAGCCTTTTCCTAGAATCAGAGAAGTCCTGACCTTCCCACTTAAAATGTTCCCTTATAGAATGAAGCGTCTCTGAAAAAGAAAAATCCTCTGGAGGAGAAGCAGAAGGAGTGGAATCATCTGCATCAGAATCAGAATAAGGAGAATACTCCTGCAAGTCTTCAGCTGAAGACTCTGAAATATCCGAAGCCTACTCAAAACTTCCCAACTCTGGCTCCACCCTAGGCCTCTTATCAGGAGGGGGCATAGAACCTCTAATCAGAGTAATTAAATCTTCTGCCATTTTAAGCATGTGCTTCTTAGGCACAGACCCTGCTGAACTAGGAGTGACACCAACAGAAGCTGAAACTGGCCTGACTCTGGGAGAAGCCTTGGAAACAGAAGGAGAAGGCCTAACCACCCTAGGAAGGGAGGGGAGTACAGTAACTTGGGAAGCCCCTTCAGCCTGACCTGCCTCCTGAGAGACCACCTCCTGCAAAATCAAAGTCTCCCCCTGAGACTCCAGAGAAGTCTCCGTCGGAACCACCGGTTCCACTGAAGCCTCTAAAGAACCGGCGTCCGGAACGGACAACTCAACTTGCCTGGGTTTAACTGTTTTGTCTTTGCGCTTCTTCGCAGAAGCGGCGCCGGAGAATCCGACGGCATATTATAATTGCACTGCTTCCCAAAGACCAGCCTAGCACAATCCAACCTTCGCTTAATAGTGCGTTTATTGAACCTAGCACAAAAGCGACACCCAACAACGTCGTGCTCAGGCCCCAAACAAGGAATACACAAAGAATGATAATCCCTATGCGGTATCTGTTTCCCACAAGAAATACAGTTATTCACTTTTTCTGACATCCGGTAAAACACTGAGGCAAGAAAAAAACAAAATAATCCCCAACGGGGTACTTAGCCAACTTGGATTCGGTCTGAAACTCGAATTGAAAATTTCAGAACGCCGAACGGCACTTGCAACGCTGCTTCTGCATCGGACCATGCGGCAAAAAAGACTGAGGAAATGACGTCGGTCATGCGCTTTTGTACCCTGACGTCCTGATGTCAGTTTTAAGCGCCTTGACCGACGTCAGCCTAATACTTTGGTATTCGGGCCGACCGAGGATAGCGGACTACCCATATGTAAGGACTGCAGCAATGTCCGACCGAGGATAGCGGACTACCCATATGTAAGGACTGCAGCAATGTGAGATGAAGAACATCTGCCTATCCCAATGACCTAGGATGAAAGAAAACAAAAAGTTGCTCATATCTGCAAATGGCCTTAGTCTTAGCCAAGTAATCTCTGAGCTCCCTATGCAAATCCAAGGTGTGAAGGACTTTCTCACCAGCAGACTACAGAGAACGAAAAAAGGAAAATACATTTACGAACTGATTACACAGAAAATCACTGACCACCTCAGGCATAAAAAGCATTAGTAAGAAGAAATACTCTGTCTCTGTGAAAAACTACGAAAGGAGGAACAGCCATAAGATCCTGCAGTTCAGACACTTTTTTTCTGAAGAGCCAAAAGAACAGTCTTGCAAATACAATGTTACAAAGAAGCTGAAGCTGCAGGCTCCAAAGGAGCCAGAGTCAAATTTTTCAAGAACAAAACTGAGGCCTGAGGAAGGCAGAATAGGCGTCCTGGGAAGCCTGTTATGAAGGATGCCTTTAAAAAATCGTTTGACCTCAAACCTAAAGGCCAGAGGAGGAGTCACAGGCAGACAAGCAGAAATAGCGAGAGGTGAGCTTTAACTAAAGAATATGCTAATCCAGCATGACGCAATTCTAACAAATGAGACAGAACCAAGGGAACCCCCACTGAAAAGGAATACAAGTTACACGAGATGCACCAGACAGAAAATCTTTTCCATTTGGACAAATATGATTTCCTGGTAGTGCGTTTCCTGGCATTAAGCAAAACCTTAAGCAATTCCTCAAGAATAGGGGTGCCTAAAAGGTATTAAAACCTTATCACCCACATCATCAGTTGAAGAGTACACAAGTGATGGAGAACAAACCGCTTGTCTTGTATGAGAAGGACCAACTGGTATGGCAACTTATAGTAACTGCCCTTGGCTAAGTGAAGAACGGGAACCAATGCTGTCTGGGCAACAAGGGAGTCACCAGTTAAGATTTTGGGGGAAGTCTTGCTTGATCTTGTGCAGGACCTGCAGAATCAGGGGAAGGGGAGGAAAGGCTTATAGAAACATCTCCTTCCAAGGAGATGATAGGACGTCCCACCCTCTAAGCCAGGGGGGCTTGGCACTCTGGAACAGAGGACATGAAGTTGTCTATTCAGAGGGTAGGCAAAAAGATCTACCTGTGGAATAACCCACCGATGGACAATGTCCAGAAACGCACCTCTGTGAAGCGACCATTCGTGAGCCTGTGTGCTGGAACTGCTCAGAGTCTGCCATTATACCTTGCTCTGAAGGAATGTAGACAGTCTGGGCAGACACCTGATACTGAACAGCTAGATCACAGACCTTCAAGAGTTAGTCTGCAAAGAAGGTGGGACTTGTGCCCCCCCCCCCCCGCTTTCTTATATACCACATCACTGTGATATTGTCTGCAAAAACCTTGAGGGGGTCCTGAAGAAAATGGGAATGAAAAGCTTGAAAAGCTAACAGGAGAGCTCTCCTCTCCTTGATGCTGAGGTTATCTGACCTTTGATGAGGAGGCCAGAGACTATGGAACTTGAGGGAACCAAAGGAAGCTCCTCTGTCTGGGGCATCCAAAAAGAGTTCTTGAGATGGGAATGAAGGTTGCAAAGGAAATCCTGGGTTGAGAAAAAGCTGATGAATCCACCAGTGAAGCTCGAGACAAGGAAGGAAGGGAACTAGGAAAGCCATTAGACGGCAGTGTTGAAGCCACACTGACTTGAGGAATCATTGTAGTGTTCTTATACGGAGCCTCGTTACAGGCAGCATACGAATGGTAGAAGCCATGAATCTTGCAACCCTGAGAAAATCTCTGATTTTGTGACTGAAGCCAGAGGAAGATGAGATTGAAAAAAAGACCATCAGAGACAGGGCCTTAGGTGGAAGCAGGGATGTCAGCATGGGAATGGTCTGAAGCCTGAACCAAGGAAATCATGATCATGGGAAGGAACCAGGACTGATTTCTGAAAGTTTATGGTAAACCACATGTTTTGTAACAGACAAACAGTAAAACTGAAGGTGCCAAAGCAGAATCTCAAAGCGGGGGTGGGGCAAAGCCTGAAAGAGAGCAGGTAGCCTAGATAAGGAAAGATCTGAACCCCTTTCATCCTGCAGATGGTAATGACAGGAGCAAGGGATTTGGTGAATAGCCTTGGGGCAGTAGAACAAACAAAGGGGGCAAAGCACAGAACTAAAAATGCAAGCAAGAAACAGAAATGTAAAACTTCCTGAAAAGGGGATTAATTGGGATGTGTAGGTAGGCATCCTTGAGGTCCAGAGATACCAAGAATGCCAAGGGAAGAAGAGGGAACAGAGTTCGAAGGGACATCTTAAGGAAAGTGACCTTTAGAAAGGTATTGAGTTGAAAAAGGTCCAGAATGGGTCTCCAGGTGCCTCCCTTCCTGGGAAACTGGAACATCCTGGAATAAAAACCTTTTCCTTCCTCGGTAGGGGGTAAAACTTGAAATGTGTTCTGAGCCAGAAGGGCTGTAAGCTATATTCCTGAGGAGGTTAAGAGATGCCCAGAAAAGGAGGAAGGGATTTCAACACCATGAAATATCCCTGGAAGATGATGGTCAAAACCTAAGAGTCTTGAGTGACATATAACCAACTGGTAAGGGAAAGAAAGGGATAAAGGAACCTGGCCTACAGAAAGGGAAACAAAGTGTCTGACAGAATCTGGTTTGTCTTGAAAAGGAGGCTTATGAAAAGTAGGAGTTTGAGTAGACTTGGCTGGGGGTACACACCTAGAACCACTTTTATCCTTAGGTGGATGGCAGGACTGTCTTCGAGCAAAGGCAGATTTGGATGGATTATTTCTCTGAAATTTAGGGATGGGAGAAACAAAAATATGTTGCAATTTCTTGCCTTTATCCTGGAGGGACTTAAAAATCTCAGCAGCAATACAGCCAAAAAGGTTCTTATCAAGAACAGCCTCCAACAATTCAGCTTTAATGTCATCAAGCAAATGCTGAAGATGAAGCTAACAGCAGCACCTCAAAACATTACCAAATGCAGCAGCCCTAGAAGAAGCATCAGTAGTATCATAGCTACACTTTTTGATGAGCCACGAGAGGAAGAAGTCAATAAGGAAAGGGCCAGGGCCTTCCCTTCTGACCCAGGAAGGTCAGAAATTGCTCGAGAAAGAACAGCTAAAACATTCCTGATCATACGAGTCTGGTAAATAATAGCCATAAAAGCCAGGGTGACAGCAACATAGACCTTTTTGCCTAGCTGTTCCATGGCTCTACTATCTTTATTTGAAGGAAGCAATTTAGCAAAAGGCAAAAGTTTGTAGTGCATTTGTCAGAAGACACATACTACAGAAGGATCAGGAGGACATATGTACGAAAATTTACATCATCAGGCACCTTGTAAAATCAGTGAGATTTCTTGCTGGAGGCTGAGAATAAGAAGAAACAGAGGCTTGCTGAAAAGGTATCCAAGACTAGAGGAACAGCAGAAGGTTTGGGATACTCCATCTGAAGGAGTTCGTAATACAGTTTTTGAAAATCAGAAACCTGAGAATAGTCCCATTTGAAATATTCCATCATGCGGGAAACACTGTCCCCAAAAGAGAGCTCCTCTAAAGGAGAATCTGAACTAATGGAATCCTAGAAGGGATATGAGAAGAATACAACAACTCTTCCAAAGAATCCAAATCTTCTTCAGGAGGATCCCTGCTCTCTAGGCCTCTTAACAGGAGTAGATTACCAGGGAGGAGCAGGTACCTAGACTTCCTGAGGTGGCTTCAAGGCCAAATAACCACAGAATAAAATCCTGCCATTCACATTGGGGATCTTTAACAGCAGGGAAAATATGCTTTTTGTTTTTTTTTTCTGAGGGACGCCTGCCCAAAAAACCCTAGGAGGTTTGGACCCTTGTCTATATTTATCCAATGAAATAGATGATCTCCTCCCAAACTAGAAACTGTGGTATCTCACTTGGTCCCTCAGATATAATTCAGCCGAGGTTTCTCCTCAATGTCCAAAGAGACATTTGTAAAGCCTATGAGATGTGCAAGTAGTTCGATTCATGCCAGCCTCCAATGGGGTTGTGGCAGAGGAATCTGAAGCAATAACTAGATGATCCACTGGGCTTTTACCAGCCTCAAGACAGAGGCCTGGGGAAGCAGGACAGCAGTCAAATCAGACCGGAGATTTTTGGCCTTTTTCTTGGCAAACAGCTGACCTTTGGGATGGAAAGAC
Organism: Protopterus annectens; assembly: GCF_019279795.1. Lineage (NCBI taxonomy): Eukaryota > Metazoa > Chordata > Ceratodontiformes > Protopteridae > Protopterus > Protopterus annectens. Next base: position 13,890 of record NW_025050154.1, read on the forward strand.
TCTGCAACAGCACCTTGCGACAATTTTAGATGTTGGTTCTCGAATTAAGTCGAGAAGGAGGAGAGGCAACCATGTAGGGTATTGGGGACAAACACCTGGCAGATAGAACAATACGTATGGTCATGAGAAGCACCCAAAAGAAAAGATACTGCTCGGGACGGTCTTTATACGGAAAGACCTCCCACACTGACATTTTCCCTTTCTGGATGACATGTAAACACACCAAAATAAAAATTAAAAAAAAGAGTTAAGAAGAAACCCCAATGGGGCACTTATCTCAAACATAGCTCAGTAACCAGCATAGATGGAGGAGCATTCAGACTGAATTTCAATGACGTTTGGACTAGTGGCAAAGTAGTTCTGAGGTATGTACATCAACTTTACGCCCTATACCTTGTCACAAGGAGTATAGATGTGACATACAACATCTATAAATTCCAAAAGGGTTTGGTAAACTGGCCGGACACTGTTCTACTCTTGGTAGGAGATCCCTTATGTAAAGAATACTGCAACAGTGATAGAGGAGGACATCAGATGGCCAGAAAGTAAGGATTAAATCTGTTCTCATCCGAGAGGGAAGGGCCTAAATGGTGTTATGTAAGCATTTTGCACCCCTTGGAAGTTTAACACAATCCGTTCCAGAAGACCGTAGAGGTCACAATGTCCAGTTTATGACATCCAAGTGTCCCAATCAGTTAAAAATCAGCTGGAGGTTAAGAGGGAACACAACCACAGTACGAGTGTTGTATGCTACTACTGGGCAGCAGAGTGTGAAAACTAGCTAAAACCAGCACAAACCATAACTCACAAATCAGAGAAGCCCACAGTTTATAAAAAAGTATTCATTCTGTTT
>NW_025050155.1:0-14438 GCF_019279795.1 Protopterus annectens
GAGTTTTGGTATTATTAGGAAATACTTCAGGCACAGTCAGTTAAGTTAGTTTGTTTGGACTGATGTGCAGAACGTCATTGCAGTACAGACACTCAGTTATGAGTATAGAAGTCTGGTCAAATATCCAGCATTCCGGAATATTAAATATACTGTTCATAAGGAAAGGAATATAAATAACATACAGACTATTTCAGTTTATCAGCACTGTTATTGGAGACAATATTCGGATATTGTTAACATCTACCTCTACTGTACATAATAAAGAATTCTTAACCGAACTACAGTGCGTGCAGACTTTATTCTGAAGATTTGGCCCATAAAGGGGAGATTGGCACCTGTTCAGCACAAGTTTTGGTAATTGACAGATAAAGACATTCATTCCAGTTTATTCCAGACATTCCAGCCCATTTCAATATCCTATAGTCATATCATTTTTTTACAGACTTTTCGTCCCTTCAACATATTATTAGTACTAACTGGGACAGATGTATGCCCAGTGAATTGAAATCTAACTTGAGTAACAATCCAAAGAGTTTTATTAGTAGCGGCAGAAATATTCAAAATTATACTGAGAATACTAAATTGTTTAAAACTAGTATCATGTATAAATGTGGAGCTTGTTTGTCATGTTAGTTTATTTTGGACACTACTAACACTGTGATGCAAGATTATGAATGAAGTATTTCATGTCCAAGAAAATGTGATTATGATGCCAAGGAAATGGTTTATGTTGCATTATATTCAGCATGTGATCCATTTTACGTAGGTAAAACTGAACATAAGTTAAAAAGTCAAACTTACAAGCACAATAATGATATACATAATAAGAATATCAACAGCAGTTTGTAGAAACATTCTGCAAGGTGCAGAAACTTTAATAATTGGCAATTTTTGTTATAGATGTTCATGTTACAGGTGAAGGTGTTTTAAAACTTGTTTAGAGTATAAGAAGGTTTTATGGCAGCTCTGTTTAAACACTGCCATACATGCTGGTATTAATAAAAGTTTGTCTTTACACCCCATTTTAAAACTTAAATTTTTGCTAATTAAATGAATAATTAAGGGATTAAGATTAAAAAAACATAGTATGCATTTTATTAATTTAACATTCAACATTTAAATTTTTAAATGTATTTTATGTACATATTTTTATAAGAAAACATATTATATGGTTGTAACTTGAAAAAATTTAGATGATTGGGTTGTTGAAATCGTTTGATTTATTCACGTGATATTTATTGGTTTCCTGTTCTAATGAATAATTTTCTAAAAAGTCTTTATTTAAGAAGATGAAAGAGCTCAGCTGTATTAAAGTTTGTGTTTCCTCTTTTGGCGTTCACAAAGTTTTTATTTTATTAAGACAGATCTGCCAGTGGATTTCCTTTTGTTCCAAATGGCAGTTGTGGCCACTGCCAGTCAACTTCTTGTTCCATGTTGTTAAGGTTGTTCCCCAAATTCTGACTGATTGTGACTCCAACTCCCTTCTGGAACTCAAGGAAATCTAGTGACACATCCATCTTACTGCCTGCCGCAGTCTTACCCTAAATGAATTGCCATCCATCTAGTGCCAATTAAAACTAATGTAAGTCTCACACAGTCTTTGGCTATGGAATCTAGAAGTGAAATAAAAGCTGACATCATTCTAATATGTTTGGTGAATGTGTGCACCAGTGGCCAGATGTATGCTGCAGAGATATCCAGCATAAAGACAACCTTAAGCATTGAAGATGATAATTGTCCTAGTGAAATGACCCTTGATAACACTGTCTAGTTTATTTGTCAGTCTTCTAAAGACAATGCATTAGTCTACTAGGGCAGTGTCTGTTTAACATTTCCCACAACATGCTTACCTGAAGTATAGCAGAAAAACTATTCATTTTCCTGAGCTCAAAGATCCTACAGACATGGAACCACAGCTGCAACAACACATATAGTGATGAAACATAGGTTCATAAGTATGTACTATGCTATTGTCTCTAGGGCCTATATAAGCCTAGCCAAATGGTACCCGGCTTTCGCCACCCAAGAAAATTATTTTCCTGTGCCCCTGTCGAGCAGAGCCACAGAAGTGATCCCCAGGGTGAATTTCCTATCTCCCATCCAATTATCAAGATTTTTTTTGAAGAGTGCTAATGTGGAGCTTGGTTTGATATAGATAGGTAGTTTGTTCCAGAGTATGGGAAGTCTCTGGGACAGGAATCTATCCCTCCAGCATGTTCTGTTTATTGTGGTGACAAGGTTTAGTTCCCTAGAGCATGTAGCTCAGAGGGATTGGGATTTCTTTAAGTGGAGCATATCCAGCAGCTCTGGGTTTGACATAGCTTTGTATGTTAGGCAGAGATTGCCTCTAAGTAGGCGATATGCGATGGAGTAAAGCTGGAGTTTTTGAGACGGTCTGCATAGGGCATCTGTTTGAGGCTGGTAATCCTCTTTGTGAGGTATTTCTGCAGCCTTTCCAGTTGTTGTAGATGTCTTGTGAGGTACATACCAAAAAGGACATTCTACTCTATAATGGGTCTAATGAGTGACAAGTAGAGGGGAACAATGACCTCTTTTTTTTCCTGGATGAGAAACCTTTTCTGATGAGGTGTGTCATGTAGAAGGATTTCTTGACTACTGTGGCGATGTGATTATCAAAGGAAAGACTACTGTCCATCTGTGTGCCAAGGTCTCTTATCACACTTTCAGTGTTAAGTAGACTACCGCCTATGTGGTAGTTCATGGGTACAGTGTTTTTACCAAAAGGGATAACAATGCACTTTTTAGCATCAAGCTTCAGGCCATGGCTTTGACACCAGGCATTTGTCTCAGTGATGCCCTTTTGTAGGATGTCTACATCGATGTTCATCGTGTTTCACTGTTGCAGTCATGACTGTAGGGTTCTCCCTTGCCGGCAGGCAGTCCTCGGTCGGCCAGAATCCCAAAGTCTGGGTCCAGCGTCGGCTGTTCAGCCATGCTCCCTAACATCAGAGTGCCAGGAGTGCAAAGCTGACAGCCGACGTCATGTTCCCCAGTCTTTCTTGCCATGCGGTGATAGCAGTTCGCAAGTGCCAGTCGGCTGACTCCTGACAATTTTTTCTAAACAATCTTCAGTCCAAAGACTTTCTTCTCCTACTCAAAGCTAAGTACTCCGTTGGGGAAACTTTTTTCTTGCTCCATTCCTTCAGCTTCTCCCCCTGAGGATTTCTCTTTTGGGGAAACTTTGCATGAAATGAGGGAACATTTCCATTGGGAAGGACAGGAGTATTCGGAATCTAAGAAAAGACTAAGGGATTTTCTTCTTCTTCCCCAGCATATACCCCTGGCTATTCCTCCTATTTTGGATATTGTGGATGATGCTTTTTCGGAGGCTAACTTAACTCCTGACTCTTTTCCTCCAGCTCCTGTTAAGCCAGACAGATATTTTAGGGTTCCTGATTCACACCAGTTTTTATACAAGAACCCTACTGCTGACCCTGAAACCATTTCTCAGGATCCTAAGGGCATTAGGGCCGCTTCTGCTAAAAAACCCATTCCCACTGAGAAGGATTCCAGATCTTTAGAAAGATGGGGCAAAAAAGTGTACACTTCTGCTACTTTATCTATTAGGGCTTTAAACTGTCAGTTTCATATGCTGAAATACCAGCAATTTCTCCTGTCTGTTTTAAAACAAAAGCTAACTTCCATTTCCGCCTGTGCAGATGATAAGGAATTACATGACTTAATGCATGCCACTGAACAAGTTGGGAAGCATGGTTTACGCTATGGATTTGATGCCTTGGAGGCTTCTTGTAGAGCTGCTGCCTCTGCCACAGTAATTAGAAGGCATGCATGGTTAAAGGAACAAAATTTACCAGATCAAGTAAAAGCTAAATTATTGGATGCTCCTGTTCAGCATAATGTTTTGTTTGGATCTAAAGCTGAAGAGGTGATTAAAAAGATGGAGGACAAGGCAAAATCCATGCAAACAGTTAAAGATTTCTTACAAGTACAGCCACCCAGATTTAGTAGGAATTGGCCTACAAAAAATTGGTCCTTTCCCAATTCAGACAGGCCTCAGAGGGGTAGATACAGACGCTCCCGAGGAAGGCCTCAAACGTAAGTCTCTTATAGACCAAGACAGTGGACTGCTTCCACCCTGAGGGGAGGAGAGAGCAGGTCGCAAGCTCATAGGAAACAGACTCAATGACTCCCTCTGTTGGGCTGCAGGAACTTCTTGCCTGAAAGCCCCTCTCGGAGGAAAATTTTCTCTTTTTCACCTAAATTGGACTCATATAACCCAAGACAAGTGGGTTCTGGATGTGGTTTCAAGAGGTTACAAATTCCATTTTCATACCCTACCAAGGCCAAGCAGATGGCCAGATCTTCCAAAACATCAATGGTCAGAGGCCTTAAACCAGGTGGAAGCTCTCTTGGCTATGAAAGCCATAGAACTAGTTCCACTTTCAGAGATGGGACAAGGTTTTTACTCAAGGCTCTTTCTAGTCCCCAGGAAGCAAAATTCATGGAGGCCCATTCTGGATCTGTCAATCTTGAACACTTTTCTAGAGATACCAAAATTCAAGATGCTTACTCTACAGCAGCTACTTCCAATGCTGACCAAAAATGCATGGATGGTAACTTTGGATCTAAAGGAGGCATATTTACACATTCCCATCAGGCAGGAACACAGAAAATACCTCAGGTTCAAGGCTGGATCGAGGCACTATCAATTCTCTGCACTGCCCTTTGGATTGTCTACTGCGCCCATGGTCTTCACCAAATGCCTGGCTCCAGTAGTAGCTTATTGCAGACTCAAGGGAATTCAAATTTACCCTTATCTGGACGACTGTCTTATTCAGGCAGACAGCAAGGATGTCTTACTCCAGCATCTACAGTTCGTTCAAAATCTTCTCAAGTTCCTGGGATTCACTGTAAACATAAAAAAGTCAAATTTGACACCCTCACAACAGATAATTTTTTTGGGTGCTTCTCTAAACACAACAACCCAGATGGCATTTCTGACATACGAAAAACAGTTACAGCTGGCTTCAACTTTCAAAACCTTGGCAACTTTAACTCAGCTATCTGCAAGGAGATTCCTGCAGGCTTTGGGTTACATGGCCTCCTGCATCCTTCTCGTACCATATGCAAGACTACATATGAGGAAAATACAGTGGTACCTAAAAAGTGTATGGTCTCAGCATTGCCACAGTTTAGACATACTGATCTCTGTCCTGCCTTGTCTTCAAAAGGAATTCCTTTGGTGGTCCAAGGCATGTTCTCTAAACAAAGGAAAACCCTTCTGTCTGCCTCCTGCCACTCAGATACTAACCACGGATGCCTCAGATTATGCATGGGGAGCCCATTTTCAGGGCAACTGTCTGCAGGGCCTTTGGGCAAAGGATCAGAAGCACCTGCATATCAATTTAAAGGAAATGTTAGCCGTTCAGAAAGCTCTATTGGCCTTCAAGAATCTTCTACAACCAAGATAACTACTGATACGGACAGACAACACCACAGTTATGTGGTACATGAACAAGCAATGGGGATCTCATTCCTACCCCCTTTGCAGACTAGCCATGGATCTTTGGAACACAGCTCTAGCTTGCAATCTGGACCTTCAAGCTCAGTTTCTACCAGGGAAGCAAAACTTCCTGGCAGACAGTCTGAGCAGAAACCTTTCGGACCCACACCAATGGATGCTGGACACCAAAATATTCAAGATGATTACAGCAGTCTGGGGATGTCCTCACATAGACCTCTTTGCATTCCACCTCAATCATCAACTACAGATTTTTTGCACCAGGACTTTCCATAAACAAGCTTGGAAAGTGGATGCACTATCATTCAGTTGGAGAAACCTCTCGGGATATGCCTTTCCACCACTTCCTCTTCTTCCACGGGTATTATTAAAAATCAAACAGGACAAGCCCGAGATGATAATCTTGCTGGCCCCAAATTGGCCTCGACAGTTTTGGTACCCAACACTGAAAAACCTTTGTCTGGAGCTCCCTTGGGTTTTACCACAGACTCCGAGCCTTCTGTCCCAACACCAGGGTCAGGTTCTACACTCCCATGTCAAAACTCTCAGCCTGGCGGCCTGGTTAATCCAGGGTCTTTGATTCATTCTCTCCTACCCAAGCAGGTTATGGATGTCATTTTAGAAGCCAGACGCCCTAGCACTAGAAAATCTTATGCAGGCAAATGGAAAAGATTTTGTTCCTGGATGCAGGCTCAGGATTCTGATCCTCTTCTTCCTAACATTCCTTTGATTTTACTTTACCTGACAGACCTCTTACATATGGGTCTCTCTTTCTCTTCCATAAAGATACATGCCTCTGCTATTTCTGCTCATTAAAACACAGACCCGCCAATCTTTTCCCACCAGCTCATGAGACAGTTTCTCAGAGGAGCTAAGAACTTAAGGCCCCCTAGATCTCCTTCCATTCCTGCTTGGGATCTCAACTATGTTTTGGAAAAGCTCACCTTACCTCCTTTTGAGCCTGCTGCCACATCTGGCATCAAGTTTTTATCTTGGAAGACAGCCATCCTGTTAGCTCTGACCTCTGCCAGGAGAGTTTCAGAGTTGCAAGCTCTTATGGCTGTGGGACCTTATATTATTTTTCATCAAGACATGGTGTCTTTAAGGACTAATCCTACTTTCATGCCTAAGGTGGTTTCCAAAGTGGCTTTAAATCAAACTATTCACTTGCCAACTTTTTTCCCCACTCCTCAAAATAAAGGGGAAAGGATCTTACATTCCTTGGATGTACATTGACAACTACGTTTTTACCTGGACAGAAACAAGGACATCAGGAAATCAGAGCAATTGTTTGTTTCTTATGCTTCAAGTTCCCAAGGTAAAGCCATTTCAAAACAGACCATTTCTAAATGGATTGCTCATGGAATCAGATTTTGCTATTCACACAATGGAAAGCAAATCCCAGGGAGTATAAGGACTCACTCTACCAGAGCTACTGCCACGTCAGTTGCCTTCCTCAGGGGAGTTCCTACCAAAGACATTTTGGAAGCTGCAACTTGGAGTTCAGTGCATACCTTTTCCAAGCACTACAATCTACCTCTCTACTCTAAGTCTAGGGCAGGCTTTGCTTCTGCAGTCTTGCAGGGCCTTTTACCCGCCCCCTCTACTTTATGACCACCTCCCTTTCATTCTGCTTTGGGATTCTACCCTACAGTCATGACTGCAACAGTGAAACATGATGAACATAGTACAGTTGTGTACACTTACCATAAACATAGATGTTCGAGTGTCTTCACTGTTGCAGTCTAGGTTTCCCTCCCTCCTGTCCCTCTTATTTTTTCCTTTGTGTGCTTCCTTTTTTCACCCTTCTTCTGAGGTGTATTTGCAAAGGGTATGGGACCTTACTCATTTTGGGACTCCTGACATCTGGGGCAAGAAAAACTGGAGAACATGGCGTCGGCTGTCAGCTTTGTACTCCTGGCGCTCTGACATCAGGGATCATGGCTGAACAGCCGACACCAGACCCAGACTTTGGGATTCTGCTGACCGAGGACTGCCTGCCGGCAAGGGAGAACCCTACAGTCATAACTGCAACAGTGAAGACACTCAAACATCTACATTTATGGTAAGTGTACACAACTGTACTTTAGGAATTTTGATTATGGCTCCTAGTTTGCAGTCATCTGCGAACTTCATTAGCCAAAGACCTTCTGTGTTAGCCTGCACTTCAGAGAAGTAGATACCAAACAGGAGAGGACCCAGGACTGAACCCTGTGGTACTCCACTTGCCACTGATCTGAAGTTGGATTTGGAGTCTGCTACTTTCACAGTGTGGGTTCTGTCAGTAAGCCAGTTGGCAACCCATCTTGTGACATAGAGATTTATACCTAGTTTAGTGAGTTTATCTATAATTCCAGAGTGGGGGATGGTGTCAAAAGCCTTGGCAAGATCTAGATAGGCTGTGTTACCAATCTTACCCTCATATATGGCTTTGGTGACTGTTTCAAAGAAGTCTGTCAGGTTTAAGAGACATGATCTGCCTTTTACAAACCCGAACTGGGTAGGGTCAGAGTTTAGAGATTACCAATGTCATTGTTTATAAGTTCCATGCTGATACATTCCATAGCCTTGCAGACAAGGCTCATCCGGCTAATGGGGTGGTAGTTCCCGGGGTCCATGGTGGCTCCCCCTTTGTGGAGTGGGATAACCATTGCTGTGTGCCATTCAGTGGGCACAAAGCCTGAGGTGAGGCTATGATTGATCATGGTACTTAGGTGGGGTGCTAGTTCATTCTGTAGTTCATGTAGAATGCAACCTGGGATGTTGTCAGGTCCCATGGATGCTGTGTTCTTGGCTTTGGAGAGTGTGTTTTTTACCTGTGCAGCTGTGATTACAGGAACTTTGCATTCTTCCGGTATAGAGATGGGCCCTTTAGGGGATGAGAGGGGGGTAAAGTTAGCATGGAACCTATCTGCCAGGATGTTGGCAATATCAGTTGGTTTTGTGTATTTAGTGCCATTGCGCTGTAACTCAGAGCAGATCTGAGTATTGCCATTGAGATTCTTGACATCGCTATAGAATGCTTTGTGGTTGTCTTTAGAATCAGTGGCAATTTTGTTTTCGTAATTAGCTTTGGAGGACTTTATGAAGGATCTCAGCTGCTTACTGAGGCTGACCAAGGAGTTCCTCCAATCATGGGATTTTACTCTTTTTTGCAATAGTTTCTTTCTTCTGTTGTAGAGTTTGTTTAGGGCAGGGGACCACCAGATTGGCTTCCATTTTTTGGAGGATAACGTCTTGGTTCTGTTAAGGATTGCATGATCCATGCACTCATGTAAGTGCTTATAAAGTGCATTTGTGTAGGATTCAGCAGTCGTACCTCTATTGTACATCAGCATAGGTGTCGTGAAGTTTACCACTTCTGTCTTAAGAAGCGTGAAGTTGGCTTTGGAGAAATTTTTTGCGGTGGTTTCCCTAATGGGGGTGGGATGTGGATGTCTAGGGTGATTAGCTTGTGGTCAGATCTGACCAACGAGGAATTGACCTCTGGTGTGGAACACCATGTCCATGTTGGTAATGACCAGGTCTAGGATATTGCTGCCCATGGTGGGGGTGTGGATAAGTTGATCCAAGGCATTGGAATTTATGAATTCCAGAAAACATTGAGCACAAGAGTTGGTACATGAGTAGTTTTCCCAGTTAATGATGGGGTAGTTGAAATCTCATTATTAGGGTGTTAGGTTGTACCCTAATATTTTCCAGTGTATCAAGAAATGAGGAGTGGGAAACCTAGGGCATGGTGGGGGATCTGTAGCAAGCTACAACTTGGATTGCGGTCTAGCCCAGAGTTAGCTGCACTTAGATAATCTCAGATGCATTATACTGAGCAGCTAGCCTGGAGGTGTGGATATCCTTAATGAATATGGACACGCCTCTGCCTTTAGTGTTTCAGTCCAGGTTAGGTGGCCGAAAGGTGTGGTATGAATTATAGCCTGGTAATGCAGGGGTGCTCTCTGGAGCCTTGAACCAGGTCTCTGTCACTGCACAGATGTCGATGTTCTCCATTTTGAGGAGTGCCTCCAGTGAGTGCATTTTGAGGTTTAGACTTCTAGTACTGAGTAGCATTACCCTCAGATTTTGCTTGCTTGTACCTGTTACAGTGGTGAATTTGTCATTTGAACCTTGCCTAAAAAAAGGCACTATAGGGGTGGCAAGAGCCTTAGCCAGTATCCGGAATCCCAAGGGTGACAGGTGCAGGCCATCTCTGGGAAAGCATTGTGGTTTGTCAATCATCTCATCCCAGGAAGATACTGGATCCACTTAGAATGACACCAGAAGCTTAGCCAATTGTTGAAGTCAATCATTTTGTCCTTGTACTGTGGTATCCCTCTGGGTGATGAGATGTTGCTTGTTTTCTTCTTTTGATAAAAGCACAGGGAGATAATAGAATAAATATATAAAAATGTTGATGCTATCTTAGGAAGAAAATGAAGATTCTGCTCAGAAACATCCAATCTTTGTGGAATGCAAGCTAAAGCTGGCTATGAATATGAACCTAAATTTCAGATATCTGTCTGCTGGGCATGATACCTACTAGGAGAAAAGAATCTTTCAAGGCCTGAACATAAGATCTGCTGAATCAGTTAGCTACCAAATGTACAAGGTTAACACAAAAGGTCATCCACTGTAATACTGAAGTGTAAATGAGGAGATAGGTAGGTCCTTCACAGAACTCTGGAGATAGAAACCCCTTCTTGTGGAACTAGATTTCATTCTTTACTTCAGTTATTTCAGACACTGGGGATGTATGTTTTATTTGCTAAAACTATCATATAACATCTGAGAAAACAGGTTTTAGATGATTTTAATGGATATTGCTAATAGGGCACAACTTAGTTTGGCGGTGTTTAGGAGGAATCTTGGAAGATTGCTAATGCTTATCTTATAAGAGGGTAATTTGCTGCTTGCCTGAGAGTTCTAATTACTGTTGACATAGTAGTAAGTTGTATTTTGATTGGGTATTTTAATTTTCTGGTTTACTATGTATTGCTCAGCTTGTGGGCCATTGCTGTCCTTTTAACTGGATTGCTCTGTGCTGACACCTGAGCTCTTGCTAGAAATGGATTTTACCTGTTTACTGGATTTGACTACTTTCTTCAGTCCTTTCTAACACAGGGGAACTGTATATTAATTATTTTATCACTTCAAATAACATTTAGTTTTTACTTATTTCTGTGCTTATTGGGCACAAATTAGTTTGGCAGTGTTTGATGGTTGTTTTGGAATATTCCTAAGGATTATCTGATGAGAGAAGGTAATTTGCTAAACATTCACTTAGCTTAGTTGTTCTTCTATGCACTACATCTATCCGCACTACAAACATGATACCTTGAGCACTTAGACTGAACTAAATTCAAGACTCACCTGCACAAAAGAGAAGGTAAACCTGCTTATACCCCCTCTGTTCACAGTCTTACAGCACATGGTGCTCTTGAGAATATGTCCACAGACAATGAATTTCTTTCTGATATGAAGAATCCAATCCATGAGAACTGCAAATATCTATACAATCTATAGGTATCTTTCTGAACCAGTAAGATAGGCTGTGAACTCCACCATCATCTTATCACACACACAGTAAAATGAGCTATGCTGAGTCTGTAAAGAAGTCATTGCAAAGTTCCCTTGGAATAAAAAGAATAGGTCTAAGAAGATATCTGCTATCATATCAGCACCATGCTCACACATAGTAAAGGGTCACCAGGAGGTAGAGTGCAAACTAATACCTCAAATTCCATTAATAAAAAGTACTGTGTTAGTAAGTGGTGACTGTGTTGTCAACACACTGTCTCCACACTCACAAGACGGGACAAAGACAGTATTACAGCTAGTTGTCTTTCTGATCCCAGGATCTACAATATCACAAGCTCTATAAAGTCCTTCTCTCCAGACAGGTATGATTATAATCTAATGGTAGTCTATGCTAATGTAAATGACTTGAAGTACATGACCCAGAGGGGCATGCAGAGAAAGATTCTGGATCTCACTATCATGTGTCCAATGGACGAAAGACAAGGGTCCTGAATGGAATCCTTCTTTCATCCAGAATGGTACCTATTAACAACAACGAAAAAAAAAAAGATGACTGGCTTCAATACTTGGCTTAGTATTTGTTGTCATTCTGGGAGGTTCAGTGTGTGTCAGCATGTGACAAGATGATTGACAGTCCAACTTACTTCTCCAGGGATGTCCTATAATACTCATACCATGGCTTCTAAATACTGGCTAAAACCCCATAGTGCCTTTTTAGGCACAATCTCTCTAATGGACATCCAAAGTAGCAGACATCAATATAACCATTTCCACCTCTAACTCTGACCATATTAATGTAGCTCCAGAAGTATTGACAACAATCTACCTGACCATGAGGATTTCCTGCAACTTGAGCACATGCATGTCTATGTAGTTTACTGAGATCTGGTTTCAGTGTGTGATGACAGGACTTCCACCATCATGGGTTTTGTACTTACCATGCATTTAGGCCTGATAGAAATTGTGGTGGCATTTTCATATTTGTCATGAACCACATCACCTCTAGACAGATAACCTACTACAGGACACCCTTAACATGCTTTAATGACAATATAAAATTCCTAAATGTATTTGCAGAACTACCTAATACCAAAAATACTTTTATAATTGGAGATTTCAACTATACCTCCAAAGTTGGGTATGCCCGAGTTTCTTAGATTTAATAAATAAAAATTCTCAGGAGATGAAATAATTAACAAATCAAATAGAGGGTATGATCTTCATTCTTGACCTGGTTCTAACTCATATTGCTCATGTTTTGTGTGTTTTAATGCATAACTCAAACTTGGTTATAAATTTCACAAAAGGAAAGGTCATTGAGTCTGACCCATCCTGTTGCTTCCTCATCTAAACATCTAGCGCCTTGCTTAGGATCGTGGCCATCCTTTCCTACAACCATCACTAATCCACAAGTATATGTACATTGTATTCTGTACCTATTAAGTGAAACTATTGAGATATTGTATTGTTACTTAGGGTGTAAAAATGTTATAATTCTTGATAAATTCTAGCTACCTGTTATACTTTTGGAAACTTTGCTGAATTATGTTGTTTGTATACATGGATTATATTATTTAATGTAGTATTTAATGTAGTAATGTGTTATTTAATGTAGTTATATCCATGTACTGCCAGTGCCCCTGTTTTTCTTGTGACCTGCTGTTTTATACCAATACTAGGCATCTGCTTCTCAAATAAGCACTATCCATACATTTGTGGAGTTTGTTTTCCTTGTGTACTGCTCTATTTTGCACAGAACTCAGCCACATATAGGCAACTGCTAATGTGATATTTTCTATTTCCATGGGTCTTGTGGTGAGTTACCAGTATTTACCTCATCTTTATTCTGAATATGCTTCAGGCTAAAGTGATCTATTTACCTATTTACAAGAGATAGCCATTTCAAGCACAACTGTCTGCTTAAATAAAGCCATGTTTTGGTCTGACATATAACAAGTAAGCTTCCACTTAGTTTGCCAAATATTTCTTATTCTTATGACTCCAAATAGGCATATGAATGTTTTCATGTATAGCTTTTATATTTACTGAAACTCTGCTAACAGTGCTTGTGGCAGCTACAGGAAAGAGACCTTGCAGAAAGTAGCCCTGTATTTAAAATATGCATACAGCCTGTTTTCCAGAAAACATAATCCAATTTGTAGATAATTTAACACTAGCATGCAGCCTGTTCAGTCGAACAGGTCCAAGATGATCTATGGCATTTCTTTAACAAAAATTAATAAATGCCTTTGGCAATCTAAACTACTACCAAACCCAAAGAAAACTAAGCTAATGGTATTTCCACCTCCAACCCAGCAATCAAACTCCTATGATTTAAAAATGTTATCAGTCAAAAACATTAGAGCTGAGTTAGCAGGAAACTCAAAACTAATAATAACTGACTACAAATTAAGATTCAAACAGTATATCCAATATGCTTCTCAAAAAAAACAACAACAAAAAAAAAACAACCATTAATAAGGACTTCTTTATAAAGTCAAACCTTTTCTATCACTCTACACACAGAGGACTATAATTCAAGCCTTTCTACTCAATGGTATTATATATGATTTGTCAGTTTTTACTAACCTACAGTCATGTCACCTAGCTAAACTGCAGCAATCATATAATAAGATTGCAAAGTTTGCAAGTAACCCCATTAAATAAAAACATTCTTGTCTTTTTTAACCAAGAAACATCTTTATTAAATTATCATGTATGACTTGGGCAATCTTACATTTATATAAATGAAAATAAACCATGCAGACACAATCTCAGTTGCAAACATTATACATTACAAAGCATGCTGAGACAACTATAGCTCCAAACATTATATATAACTTATAATATATCCAGTCATTGCCACTCAGCCATTACATAGCTCAATCAAATCCTGCCTTGTTTTAAAACTCATTCCTCTTCTGCATGTATTGATCCCACAGTTACCATATTTTTTCCTATGTAGTTTGCTCCAGACCTTTTCTAAAGATCCCAATTCCAGTTGTTTTATCTTTGTTACTATCTTTGCTACTTCTAGTAAAGTTGGTTTAGACTTTTATTTCCATTTTTAGTAATTGTTTTTTTGGCAGCCATCATAATTAGGCCCAACAGGGCCTTACTACATCCAGGAAATTCCAGTTTTGTATCATAGCTCAAAAAATCACTTCCTTAGTTACACTGATTTGCTCACCTAGCATCTCTGACAGAGCAGACAGCAGGGAATCTTTACAGTCTGCCAACGCATTACACTTCCAGAAAATATGTTCCCAGTTACCTCTTTCTTCACCATCACACCTCCAACATTTGCTGTCTACCTGAGGAAATATTCTTTGGAGGCTACTTGGGTTACAAAAATACCTTTGTAAATACTTCCAAGCAAAGATCCTAAATCTTCTAGATTTTG
>NW_025050156.1:0-14988 GCF_019279795.1 Protopterus annectens
CAAACTGGCCTCCGGGACTTATTTACCTGCTTTTCCCCCACCCTTTCCTGTCATACCAAAAGTGATTCAAAAGCAAAACTTTTGAAGAGTACCCTGATCCTCATTGCTCCTTACTGGCCTCACCAAGTCTGGCTCCCCATCCTGTGGCCCTATCTCTTGGAGGAACCATGGATTCTGGAACCATCTCCAGACCTTCTGATTCACCAATCAGGACAGTTCCATCCTAATATCCAAACCCTGAAATTAACAGCATGGCTGCTCCAGTTCCAAGAATAGCCAGGTGTATATCCCTTTCTCCTACTGTTAAACACATTCTCATTTCTTCCCACAAACCTTCCACCAGGAAATTATATTCCAGCAAATGGAAAAGGTTTTCCATTTGGGCAGCTAATTTACTCAGCTCCCATAGAGTCTATCCTGTCCATCCTTGCATCTATTTTTCAAGAAGGAGCTGCAGCTGCTACCATTACACTTTAGTTGGCTGCCATCTCAAACTATCATTTTGGGAACATGGGAAATCCTATTATGTCCCACTCTTTATGTAAAACCTTTTTGAAAGGAGTCCTCCTTCTCAGACCTCCCATCAGGCAACCTCCAGTGCCCTGGGACTTAAACTTAGTTCTGACCTCATTGAATTCTCCACCATTCGAACCGTCTTCTTCATCTGACTTGAAATTGTTGTCTTGGAAGACATTGTTCTTAGTAGCTATAACATCTGCTACGAGGGTTTTAGAATTGCAAGCTCTGACCATTCGACCTCCTTACATTATATTCCATAAGGACAGAGTCTCCCTAAGAACTAATCCTTCTTTCCTCCCTAAGGTATGCTTAGAACATAATCTAAACGCAACTATTGAATTACCAGTATTTTTCCCAAATTACAGTAATAAATCAGAATACAGACTACATCAATTAGATGTCCATAGAATTCTCCGATTTTACCTGCACAGCATTGAGGAGATTTTAGGAAATCAGATCAATTGTTTGTTTTCTCAGACAAAACAAAGGCTTCTGCTCATCTCCAAGGTAACTCTGTCTAAATGGCTTTCAGACTGTATCTCCCACATTTGCTTACAGAATGCTGGGAAACAACTACTCAAGTAAAAAGCCATTCAATCTAGAGCAGTATCAGCTTCATATGCCACCCTCAGATCACTCATTACAAATTGGATTTGGCCTCCCGGGACAGGTCTTCCTTTGGGTCCACACTGTGCTGAAGAGTCTCTTTGTTTAAGCCACCCAGGATACAAAAGTGCTGGGGCTGTCTTCATCCAGAAGCAAGAATTACGGTGAGATAGGACTATATAACATTAGGGGTTATGTACTTACGCATAACGTTTCCATGTTTGTAGTCCATCTAAGCCCACATTTCTTGCATCCCTACCTCCTTCCAAGTCCTGTATCCTGGAGGAACTAGTGGACTATCCATTATGCTGTGTCTGACCTCAAGAGTATAGTTGTCTGTCCACATGGCATAGATAGTAAAACAAAGTCCTTTTGTTTGTATGTACATAGTTGGCTGATAGTATAATTTACTATTATGTATTTAGTTACTTTCTTGCAAACAAGATCTAGGGGAATTACCCGTGAGGCACCAACGGATGAGGGGATAGCCTCAAGCCAGTAAAGCTCTCGAGGATTGGCTATGAACCCATCCAATAAGAATGCTTAGGCGAGATGGACTATACAAACATATGGAACATTATGGTAAGTAAGTACATAACTTCTTATTCATTCAATAATCTATAAGAAATGGCATCATAAGACCTCCATGCATATAAATACTGGGTAGCTTGGGGTAAGAAGCTCTGTACTGAGCTTTCTTTCCACATTGATTTGCTAGCTCCAACCACGTGTCAGGGGATGAAATTGGTGCTTTTGGGAACTTACTGTATTTTTTTACCTTAAAAACTGTTGCTTTGACTGGCACTGGAGCCACTGGAATCTTTCAGGCTCCTGCCACCCTTCTTTAAGGCTTCCCTTCATGGCTGCAGACATATGCAGCAGATACCAGTCTCTCTTGATTCTTCCCTTTTCCCATCTTCAACAAGGAAGAACATTTTCAAAAAGGAGTCAATAGTCTTTGGGTGTCAGGCTGACTCTGGCTTTTACTCTCAGCCTTTAATGTAAGGTGACTTCCATTGTGTGGTGCTCTGACTTGGTTCCATAGTGATGGTTCATTCATATTTTCCTCAGTCCACTGTGGTGTAGCAACGTATTACAGCCCACCCACTATGTACTGCCAGGAGATAGACATGTTCTCTGTGACTGTAGGGTTGCGTCGGTAGTATAAGGGAAAAAATTGTCAATCTTCATGGAAGTGGTGAGAGTGACAAGTTTGTATTTGCTAGGAAATTAACTCCTGCCTTTTTCTTTACCCACATCCTCTCCAGAAAAGAAAAATAGTTGTGTCTTTCCTAACTCAGATTTTCAGTCAGAGGAGAGCATTGTTTCAATGGAAGAAATATTTGTGTTTCAGAATTTTTCTTCTCAACTTGAAGAATTTGAAGTTCTGTGGAACATGTTGTTTTGTATTTCCATCCAGAAAAACATTCTTTTTGAAACATTATATAAAATTCAAAGATCTGATGTCATGCACAAATTTCATTCATTCCTCAACTGAGTAAGTTTCCAAGTCTGAGACTCAGATCCGGGCTTCGGCCACTTCTACCTGTGAGATCCATCAGATAAAGAAAAGAATTCTCAAACTCCTCCCTTTATTCACAATGCCCCACCAACTTTAACATACCTCCAGATCTCATCATTTTGTGCCATTAGCTTCAGATGTGGATCCCTTGCTCTTAAACATTTGATTGGAATTTTTAAAGTTTTTCATTACCTCTTTGGTCATGAGTTAGTTTATAATTCTAACTTCTTCTTATTTTGCTGTTTTCTTCCTCCCTTTCAATAATATTTAAGCTAAATAAAGCCGTTTTCTGATCCTTTTTTGTCTATTGTTTTTCAAGTACCCCTTACCAATCAATTGTTGATATTTCTTCTATATGCTCTTCAGAGTATTTATGCCTACCATTGTTGGTAGTTTTTCTCCTTTCTTCCCTTTTCTCTATTTAACAATAATAATAATAATAATAATACACCTTTCTATAATTACTGTTGTTATTAAAACTTTTTTTGTACATAGTTTCTTAGTGGTGTATTGTTGTAGTATTTGTGGTGTTTTATCATGGCTGACAAACCTACGGGATTAAAAAAAATGCATTAACTGTAAGCATAAGCTTCCCAACTCCTGATACCTACAGGGAATGCATGTACTGCTCCAGGTCCCAAATCTATGCCAAAGGAAAGGGAGTCCCTAAGAAGGTCTCCTGACTGCATTCTTTTGGTGTCAATGTTGGCTCTTTCTTTAACATATCCTACTAAAAGTGCATAAGAAGTCATAGCCATCTGTCTTGGATCTGACCATTTTGAAATCTAGGTCTCCACGGATCTTCTCCACCTGACCCCTCTCGGATCCAGATTCATCTGAGGCTCTCTTCTCCTTTCCTGGAGGTATTTCCATTAAGTCACTCCAGACCTCTGTCCCACCACAACATCTCTTAGATTTTCCAGAAGCCTTTCAGAAGCTGGACGGTGGATAGGATGTTGAGAAAATTCCTCAGAGCACTGATTCAGATGGGGTTCTCCCAACTCCAACTCTCACCAGGTCTGCTAGCCATTTTTTTGCCTACTTTCTTATCTCCTTCTCCTGTCTGACCCACTGTTTTGGAGCCCTCACATCCAAGATGTCTGGGGGTGTCTTCATCAGATCCGAAGACAATCTGTTCTTTGACTCCACTGGTTCCCCAGAGCCAACTGGCCCTGAACTTTTTCAAGATGGAAAACTCTCTGAACCATAGCCTTGGCACCAGACCCGAAGGGTTGAAGCCGACTCAAAGCTGTTGCAGCCAACTCTTCCCTCAGGGACTTGGCACTGAATAGCTTTCTGGGTCCAACTCCCTTTTGGCTATAAGCTAGTGGAGTTGGGAGCCGATGTTTCAAGAGATTCCAGCTCCAGTACCATTGATTTCTGTGTTCCACAGGCATTCCACCTTTGCTGTTGTGGGAGAGGCTTTCTCTTGGCTGGAGAAGAAACATCCCTGCTCTCCCTCAGCTCAGCCAACTCTGTCTCATCTGGTTCTTTGCTCTGAGCCTCATCCCACGTTATTCTTTCCACTGGGGCAGCCAACCCAAACCCTAGTCTCCAGCCACTCAGTCACGATGTCATATCTTCCAGTACTTCCCTGGAGTACCCTACTGAGTATGTTCTTTGGAAGAGAGAACATGTAAAGGAGACTGCCTTAGATTCCCCCAGGAATTACACACAGAGGAAATCAACTTTGAGGAGGGGGAGATGGCCCCTAGATTACTACCAGAGAATATCTCCTTTGGGTCATCCTGGAGCTCCTGAAACAAAAAGGTGGTTGGTCCTCTGACACCCAACTCCCAGGAGGAGTTGGTGTTCTTGAAGGTTTTCAGGTCTGCCCCATCTACTTCTTGGGTGCCCCTCCCTGGCCGATGACCTCATTAACCTTGTCTCTCTTGCTAGGTGTAGGAAGGAGCTGGATGCTTGTAGAGCCGAGAGTACCGAAAGACCAGAAAATATTTTAAGTCACCCCTAAAGACTGCACATACACACTGGAGCAAGGGAGTCCCATTTGAAAGAAAGAACTGGCAGAACAAAGTTCTTCTGTCCATCCACTTAACAGTGAGTTGAGGGCTTTGGACAGATTTGGGAAGCATGTGTATGCTTCAGCAACCTTTTCAAGTGGATGAATTATTTGGCTAAAATTTTATGAGATTACAAAGAGATCTGATAAAGGAGCTTGCCAGGATCTCTTTCTGGGTCCATGTCATCCAAGGATGGAAACAGAATCTCCTTGCAATTGGCCACCCCTCTAATCCATCTCTATATGTGTCCATGGATTGATTGATCTCCCATTGCTGTGGAAGGTACCTCATGGGCTGCAGGTTTGGGCACTTAACCATCAGGAGATGTGCCTAGATGTGCTTATGTGATTTTGTAGGAGTCCTTTAAGTCTTCATTCATCAGTGCATCCTTTTGACAGCTCTTTTTTTTCATGTTTGGCGCCAAGGTAAAGACACTTTCTCCAAATGTGAACAAAGAGGGAAAAGACTGACCCTGTCTACTGTGGGTGTATATTTTCAAACCCTCAAAACCTTTCTTTAGGGATCAGTGAGGAGGTATTAAAATGCTGGTTTAGGTAATCCCAAGGTCCTTTCCAAGAGTCACGTGGAGATGGTTCCTGCAGGGGCAGAGGGGACTCCAATGGAGACATCCCCTCATGACAGATGTGGGCCCGCAGGAACCACAGCTTCAGAAATTCCTTCCTCAGATGGAGCCCTATCAGCACTCCTGAAAGGGAGGCTTCACTGTTCCCTGTGGAGGCAAGCAGTCGAGGATGTAGCTTGTCTCTGTAGCCGCCAGAGAGCATGACTATCTATTAAAAGGTCTGTGGGTGCAGATAATTATATCGAGAGGGTTATACTATATTATTATTTCTAAACCCCTCCCACCAATGTAAAGAAAATCCCTGATGTTCCACCCAGTCAGAGAGAAGCAGAAATAAAAAGCTGCTGGAAAGAATCATTCAAGAGGTCCCCTCAGACCAGAGAGGTCTGGAACTTACTCAAGATTCTTCTAGATGCAGAAAAAAGTCAGGGGACTTGAGACCAATCCTGGATCTCAAGCAAAATTAAATCAGTTTGTACAGTGGTCAAAGTTAAGGATGGTCATGATTCAGTCCACTTTGCCTCTGCATCAAAAGATGGTTGGATGTGCTCGACAGATCTTCAAGGATGAGTACTATCATTGCTAGGTGTCTAGTACATGAGGCTTCCAGCTGGAAGCCAGTCATTACTAGTTCGAGCACTGCCCTTTGGTCTCACCACAGCCCTGGGGTATTCACCAAATGCATCTTCTAAACCTCCCTTATCTATTATTTTTTGTTTTTTTGCACAAAGACAGGGTGTCCTTATGAACAAATCCATTTTTCTTGCCTAAAGTAGCTTCTGGAGTCCAACATAAACCAGGTCACAATCTACCAGTTCTCTTTGTCAATCTCTTTTCAAACTAAGAGAGAGTGTATGCTCCACCTTGGATGTGCAGAGATGACTTCACTTTTATCTCCCAAAGAAAGAACCAAAGACTTCAGGAAATCCAACCAGTGATTTGTTTTCTTTCTCTCTATAACAAATTGGAACACCAGTATCCAAAGTTGCATTGGCCAAACTAGCGCTAATTGAATGCATCTCCTTTGTTTAAAGATGAAAACTTGATTTATCGCCTTGCCCAAGCCTCCTAGAACTCATTCCACAAGGTCTATTTCAGTTTCTTTAGCTTAGATTATATTTGTGCAGGTGCAACTTGGACTAATTCTGCACACATTCTCATTACAAATTAGATTTGATTTCCAGGAAAAGCTCTGTGTTTGTCTCTGCAGTACTTCAGAATATCCTTCCATGAGGAGGGCCCCCAAGGTTCTAGTAGCTGGGGACTCTGTCCCATTGGTTGAGAAATGAATGAAAAGGACAACATTAGATAAAAGTTATGTACTCACCATAGTGTTCCATCTGTACTGTCCATTTTCATTTCTTTCTCAGCTTCCTGCCCCCTGTCCCTTCCTTTAGTACTGAAAAGATCTAAGAGTTTTACAGGAATCTCTGTTCCTTTTTTGAGCTCCAGCTTCCTCTTTCTTTTTTGCCTTTGTTAATTTCTGTAATAGGTTGTACCTTTATATCTAGGCAAACTTAATGTGAGGTATGTTCGCCACCTTGGCATTATGAATAAAGGGAAGAGCTTGAGAATTTTTAGATCTGATGATCTGGTAGAAGTGATTAAGTCAGATTCGAGTCTCAGATCAGAACCAATCAGTTGAGGAAGAATGAAAATGGACAACACAGATGGAACCTTATAGTGAGTATAACTTTTTTTTTCAGTGGGATTAGAGTGACATTCCTATAACCTAGTAAATGTATTATGATTTGTTACAGTTGGATATTCCACTACCTGCAGCTGTCCTTCCTGTTTTATCTGCCTTTGAGAATGTTTTCCTGACAGCTTATAGTTTTCCTGACAGTTAACCACCTGCTCCTAGGAGTTTGATAAGTTATATAAGATTCTTCATGATCAGAAATACTTGATCTGAGTAGGCGAACTTCATTAGTCTGCAACCTGTGGGTATCGGATCCGATCTCGATCGAGCCGGCACCAAAAGCTTAGGCTCCGAGCTCCTAGCTCCTCCCTCTTACCCATAACCCCTTGCCAAGCCCTGATTGACCCCAGATTTCGTTTGCCGCTTTTCAGAAGCAGCGGAATTCTGAAGCTCCTAGGCATTGGTTTGAGATAAGTGTAGTTTTTCTGACAGGAAAATTTTTCAAATTCTCTATTTTTGTTATTAATATAGTTAGAGTTGTGTGTGGTTAAGGCTTTCCTCCCTCTTTAGTTAATTTTTCTCGGGTTTTCGTAGTTTGTTTGTGTGTGTGTGTGTTTAGGCCTTAGGTGTAATGTCTGGAAGCCCTAAGGCTGTTTTTTCGAAAATGTACGAGTGTGGCCATAAGCTGTCCCCAGCAGATGGCCACACTCCCTCGGTGTAGAATGCTTGAGGTTGAACACCTGTCTTCTGGATTTGTACCATTTGTGCAGGGTTCAACCCGGCAAGAGCGGAGGTCGAAGTTGGTGCTGGCGGGTCTTTTACCCCAGATACTGCTTGGCCTCTGCCCTCCAGTCAGCAACCTGTTGCTGTGAGTTCTCCCTCCGGCTGGGACTCAACCTCCCTTAAAGTTGCGGAGGAAGGATTCTTCTAGGGAGAGACAGAAGGAGAGGCACAGGGAGAAGCACCACAAGAGGAGGCAGCTTCCAGTTCGGCTCCTCCATCTGCGGGCTTCCCCTGTGCCTTCTAGCTTTCCTCCTCCTCGGCTCCACTCCCCTGGTTCTCTCCTGGACCCGAGGAGGAGGAGGCTAGCCCTTCCAGGAGGTCACCGAGGCGGCTCTCTAGGTCCTTCGGTGGCCTCCTCTGATCGACCTTTTCTATGAGCGAAGCTGATATGGACCGGATGATGAGGAAATTCATCCAGGCCCAAATGCAAATGGAGTGCTCCTAGCCCCCAACCGGGAGGCCGACACCTTCGCCCCCTTAGCTCCTTCTCGACCCATACCACGGGTTGGAGCTATCCGGCGCCGTACAGATTTGGATCCGGGGTGGGTCGGATCCGATAGGTCGGCGCACCTGGATCCGTCCCATCCCTTGAGTGCTTGGTGCCGGACCCGACCTCTCGGAGCCGAGGGCGAGCCTCGGATCGAGGAGCTGGTGTGTCTTGACTCCGTCCAGGCCGGAGCACACTGGTCTCTCAGATCCGACGGTTTTGGCTCCGACTCCGATCCGTGCGTCGGATCCGAGTGGGGTGCGGCTCGGGCTTAGAAGCTGGCTCCCTCGGCTTTCAACGCGTTATGGAAAGGGCACTGTCGAGGACATCCGGACCCCGGTCCCTGCCACGGCTCCATCCGCACTCCATTGCAGTTGGGCCAGGCCCCACCAGCCGGTCCCAGGGACAGCTCGCCTCGATGTCCCAAGTGGTTCCCTTGGAACATCCATCTGCTGAAGAGTACTCCTCGGACAGCCCCGATGAAGTACCTCGGGCGCAAGTGCAAGAGGAGGCACATGGACTCCCTGAGTCCGTCACTGAAGACACGGACTTGGATGAAGGGAAGGCTCCCTAGGTCACCCCCTGAGGACGTCTCATTTGGAGACATCATGGAGATGTTAAGGATCAGGGGTGGTCTGCCCCCAAGGCTTCTTGGACGAGTCTGTGTTCTTGGAGGCATTCGAGGCCGCCTTCTACCTCTTGGGTGTCCTCCTGCTGACCCCTGGTAGATCTTATATCTATCAGCGTGGAAGGATCCGGACACCATTGAGCCTATCCTAAGCGCCCGGACGCATTCTTTCTCCTCCATCAGACCGCACCCACTGGAGTAAGGGTCCCCAGTAGATATGATGATGGCTGCAGCCACGAAGAGGGAATTGGCCCAGGAGAGTCCCTTCGTCCATCCTCCGGGCAAGGAGTCCTGTTCGATGGATCGCATTGGGAAGCGAGTTTTAGTTCAGCGACCTTCTCCTTGAGGCTGAACTACATGGCACATCATTAGGATGCAGCGGATCTGATTAAAGAATACGCTGCATCTCCCCGGAGTCCATCTCGAGTGAGGATAAACAGGTTTACTCCACCCGAATGGCCACCTCAGATCTGTATCCAATACATCTATGCGGCTGCTGTCTCATGCTACTGAGGGAGCCGCTAGAGCCAGCGGAGCAGGCCTGGTCATGGGGCGACAGGCCTGGCTCCGCCATTGTGATTTTGCTGAGCCCTTCAAAGGCGACCTTGAATGCCCCTTTCGATGGTTCTGCCTTGTTTGGCAAGACTGTTAATGAGACATTAGTCCAGAGCGAAAGGACGGAAGACAGCTGTCTGTCAGTCGGAGTCCGCTTCTCAGCTCCCCAGAGGTCCTTCTCTAAGAACCAAAGGGACAGAAGAAGATGGTTCCGGAAGTCAGCAGTCCCAACCTGCTCGGATAACCAGTCCTTCCGTGGCAGAGGAGGACGGGAGGTCGTCGTGCCAGAGGCAGGGGCTCCTGGCAATTTTGGGTCCAGAGAACCCTTCTCTGAGAGACCCACGCAGCAGCCCTGAAGGGTTGCCCGGCTGTCGTCTGGAGGCAGTCGGAAGGCGGATTTCGATGCACCTGACTTCTTGGGAGTCCATAACAACAGACAGTTGGGTGCTTGACTTATATCCAGAGGATATTCAATACCCCTAATCAAGATTCCCAAATCTCGCAGCCTCCCAGATGTTCCACCCGACCAAAGGAGGCGTATCAAATCGAGCAGCTGCTAGGAAAAAGAGCCATCCAGCGTCCCCAGATCAAGCGGATTAGGGTTTTACTCCAGGTTCTTTTGTGGTGCCAAAGAAGACGGGGACTTAAGACCAATTTTAGACCTTTCCCTGTTGAACCTGTCAGTAACCAAGCAAAAGTTCGGATGGTCACCCTGCAATCTACTCCCCCTTTTGAGGAGAACGACTGGATGTGTTCCATAGACCTCAAGGATCGTACTACCACATTCGGATGGACAGGCGATCCAGGAGGTTTCTTGCTGAGGCCAGTCATTATCAGTTCAAGGTCCTCCTTTGGTCTCACCTCAGCCCCAGGGTGTTTACCAAGGTGTTAGCGGTGGTAGCGGCCCACCTGAGGCTCCAGGGATTACAGGTCTTTCCATACCTGGGCTGACTGGCTCCTGGCGGCATCATCAAGGCATCTTCTGTGCTCAGCCAGGGATTACTTCCTTCAACTAGCACCAAGGCTGGGCATCACGATCAACTGGGAGAAATCTTTTCTGAATCAACTCAAATTATAGATTTCATAGGAGGAAGACTAGACACCAGATCAATGCGAGCCTTCCTCACCCCAGACCGTATCGTCAGCCTGAGGTGTCATGTGACAGCAATCCTTCAACCATCTCCAACTGCAGCTTCGGTCCTGAGGGCCCTAGGTTCTATGGCGGCAGCTATCCCGCCTAATTCATGCCCGTTTACGCATGCGGGTTCTTCAATGGACCCTTCAAGTTCAGTGGTCTCCTCTTTGTTCGTCTCTAAGCGCTCCGATTGCGGTCAGCAGGCGTGCAGGGACTCCCTTCTGTGGTGGCTTCTTTCTCCGGAGCCCCTAGCAGGAAGACCTTTTGCGCTGCATTTCCCGAGCCACAGTGACCACGGGCGCTTCTTGCCTCGGGTGGGGGCATTCTGCGGGAAAGATTGTCCAAGGCACGTGGAATCCCACAGAGGCGTCATTGCATATAAATGTCCTGGAAATGAGGGCGGTGCTCCTGGCGTTGCAAGCACTTCACCACGTTCTTCCTACAGGGACTATTGCGATTCAGACAGACAACATGTCCGTAGTCTGGTATATCAACAAGCAGGGAGGAACCAGGTCTTACCCCTTTGTCGAGAGGCCATGAGAGTCTGGGAATGGGCAATTTCCACCAAACGCTTTCTGTTAGCAACGCACATTCCGGAAAGTCCAACATCCTTGCGGACAAGCTCAGTCGCACCATCCTTTTCTCCACGAGTGGTCCCTCAATCTTCAAGTAGCGAAGAAGATTTTTGCCGTTTAGGGGCAACTCTGTTGCGATCTTTTTGCTTCTCCCTCAAACGCCAAATGGACAATTTCTTCGCTCTGCTTCCCACCAGGGAGTTCCGAGGATGCTCTGGTGCATGCTTGGCCTCGGTCTCCTTTATGCCTACCCTCCACTTCCTCTGATGCAGAGGTTTCTGCAGAAAGCCAACAGTTTGGGG
Organism: Protopterus annectens; assembly: GCF_019279795.1. NCBI lineage: Eukaryota > Metazoa > Chordata > Ceratodontiformes > Protopteridae > Protopterus > Protopterus annectens. Next base: position 11,359 of record NW_025050156.1, read on the forward strand.
AGCAGAATGATTCTCATTGCCCCATTCTGGCCTCGACAACCTTGGTTCCCCTTCATATGGTCTCACAAAATCAATCCACCATGGATTCTGGATCAATTTCGGATCTCATCTCACCCTCTGGGAATGCCAGTTCCCAATCTGCGGACCCTGAAGTTGACAGCTTGGCTGCTCCAATTCCAACCTTAATTAGGACTCGGTATCTCTTCACCGGTCAAAGCCATTTTGGTGGCTGCTCATAAACCTTCCACCAGACAGGTTTATCGGAGTAAATGGAAGAGGTTCTCTATATGGGCAGGACAGAGAACTGTGGATCCTTTTTCAGCACCTATCTCTGCGGTGCTAGATTTTCTAACAGACCTCTTTCATCAAGGGGCCAGTTCTTCCACGATTAAGGTACAATTGGCGGCTATCTCGCATTATCACATTGGCCAGGACACAGCTCCCCTTATGACAGCGAAATTATGCAAAACCTTTCTCAAAGGAGTTTTTTTGTTAAGGCCTCCAGTCAAGGAGGTTGTACCGCCTTGGGACTTGTCTTTAGTCCTGCAGGCCCTTACTGCTCTCCCCTTCGAGCCTGCAGCTTCTGCTGATTTAAAATACCTTTCCTGGAAGACTGCCTTTCTGGTAGCTATCACTTCAGCCAGAAGGGTGTCTGAGCTTCAGGCTCTATGTGTCAAACCGCCTTATCTTTCTTTCTTCCCTGATAGGGTGTGCCTCAGGACCAATCCATCTTTTCTTCCGAAGGTCTCTTCTGAATCCAATATTAACCAGTCAATCAATTTGCCTGTTTTTTTTCCCCAAGTATTCAAACAAAGGAGAATACAAATTGTATTCATTGGATGTTCATAGACAATTACGTTTTTATATTAACAGGACAGCTGGCCACAGGAAATCAGATCAGCTGTTCGTCTCCTTTGCTAAATTTGCTCTGGGTAAAGCAGTGTCTAAAGTCACTCTATCTAAATGGATTGCTAATTGCATTCTGCAGGCATATGACACTTCAGGCAGACCTGCTCCTCAGAGGGTTACGGCTCATTCTACTAGGGCAGTTTCTACGTCAGCCGCCTTTAAGTCCCGTGTTTAGATTGGATGATATCTGCGCGGCAGCTACTTGGAGCCTCTCATACTTTTATTTCTCATTACAAGGTGGATGTTGTTTCTAGAGGAAGAGCATCCTTTGGCTCAGCGGTGCTCCGGAACATCCTTCCATGGGCCGCCCAAGATTTAGGTAGCTAGGGACTCTGTCCCACAGGTTGCAGACAGATGAAGTCTGCCTACTTCAGATTTAGAAGTTATGTGTACTCACCATAACGTTCCATCTGAGTAGGTGACTTCATTTGATCTGTCCATCCCTCCATCCCCTGACCTTTATAGAGCGAGTATTTATGCTGTTTTGGTATACTGGTGGTCAGTATTTTGGGTAAACTCAATCTGAGGTCAGTCAGGGCTTGGCAAGGGGTTATGGGTAAGGGGAGGAGCTAGGAGCTCGGAGCCTAAGCTTTTGAATTGCCGGCTCGGATCCGAGATCGGATCCGATACCCACAGGTTGCATCCGAATGAAGTCACCTACTCAGATGGAACGTTATGGTGAGTACATAACTTCAATTTTCTAACCCTAAAGCAAACTCTGCAGTGATTTCCTTATCAAAAACAGTTTCTACTAGATAAGTGGCTAATGTTAATTCAATTCCCTGTGACAAGAACGGAAACATTTTATGCAAATTTGGGCTGCGAGAATTTTATTCTTCTGTCCTTTAACATTCAGAATTTTAAACTGTTTAAACTGTTAACTTCCACTCTACTGACATGAAAATGCCTTGAATGTCTCTCTGCATGCCAACTTTTCATGTAATTAAACAGCTGTACCTTAACAGTTTTGTTGCCATGACAATGCTGATATACTGTTGTCTCCCAGTATAACTGCTTAAAACTTCTGGGTCAGTGATGATTTATATAGTCATAATCTCAAAATCTTCCTCGAATATTAAAACTGAAATTTTTAAATTTTCCTCTGGACTTGGATGTTCCTATTTGGCCCTTCTAGGTGCTAAGTAACAGAGTTGAAGTGAGTGGAGAAAGTTGGTTCAAGGAGTTGTTGACCAAGTCTTCCAGCACTTTTTCCAAGGAAATAAAATGTTCCTTCTGCCATAGCTCTTTTTTTAGAAGGCAGATTCAAACAGAAACTTGAACAAGATAAAAGATGGTCCAGAAATTTGCTCTCCTCAGTCCTCCCTCACAACCTTTTCCATCCTAGCCAATGTCTTCCTGTCCTCTGGATCTACATATTCTCCTTTTTATGGCATCAGGTTGTTTCAGAATAAATGGGTTCTAAGTATTATTCAATGTATTAAGGTACACTTGTGGCAATAAAGTGTATATCTCTCCTTCCCAGGGGATTCCACCTTGCCCCAGTAAACCAAATGTCTGTCTTTCCTCCAGTCCTGAGGCACACATGTTAGCTCAGAGTTCATAGAACCAGTGTCCATTTGACAGATAGGTACTGGATTCTGTAATTGTCCTGAGCTAACATTTTTGCTCTAAGTCTACCTAATTCTCCACAATTGACTGCCTGGATTCATTTTAGACACTTACGGCAAATAATAAGAAAGGAGGCTAAAAATTTGCTAGTAGGATTTTTCTGCTGCCAAAGAGAGACTTGGAGATCATGTGCTAGACATTTCTACTCAAGGTCCCAAGGTTCATAATGTTATCCCTTCAGCCGGACTGTGTCGCCTCTCATCCCTTTATTAATCTTCTGTGATTGAAAGCTGAAGACTTAAATGATGCCTACCATCACGTTCCCATTTGCAAATATTTCCATAAGACATTTGAAGTGATTTTCTGATATCTGACTTAAGATTAATCAATTTTCTATCTTATCCTTTAGACTGTCTCCTGCTTCAATTGTTATTGTTACAAGTCTTTGGCTCTATTAATTGCTTATACGTAGACTTTAGAGGCATTCACATCTTTCCATATATGTTGAACAATTGTTTTATATATTTTGCAGTCTTTTTCCCAGTTGTGTCAAGAGTCCTTACTAAGTGCTCAGAATCTACCATTCAGCCTTGGTTTTCAAGTCAGATACATAAATCTTCTCTCATTCCTTCTCCACAGAATAGTTTTCCTAGGATGTCCTGTTCAGACTTTGGCCTGATCAGATTTTTCTTCCTCCAGACAAAGTGGATATGTTTTAAACATTCTTCTTGACTTTTCCAACTTAGGTTATGATTTCTACTATTAGTTCTTATGTTTCTAGTCAGGGTCAAATGATATTGATGGGTACCTCAGTTTCACTCTCTGGACTCACAGTCTGCACCCTTTATCCTTTTGCTTTATATCCATGTTTTGGGTTGTAAGGGTGGAATTATTTTTGTGATAGACCAGATATCTTACATTCCAGGTCTCCCATTTTGTCTTCTGTCTCCCTTCTTGTCTGTCACTACTGATGCATCAGACCTGGCTTGGGGAGGGGCTTCCAAAAAGGGGTGAATCTGCTAGGTCTTTTTTTTGGAGCAAATAGGAAAAAGGTCAGACATTTAAGCAACATAAAATTTTTCAAATTCTGTAAGAGCAAAACCAAGTAGACCTTGTAGCAGCCAAGCAAAATCATAACCAGAACAGGCTCAT
>NW_025050157.1:0-13977 GCF_019279795.1 Protopterus annectens
AGCTACTAAATGATAAAAATCCAAAAGCAACCCTACAGTACTACGGGCACACATAAAATTGTCTAAGGCCAGCTTTGAGAGAAAAATTGCACAGGACACTAAGGATAATCACAAGGCTTTCTTTAGTTATGTTAGGAACCTGGGTGGTAATTCCCAGATATGCTCAGAATTAGTCCAAAATGACAAAAAATACACCGAACCCACAGACATTGCCAACATCCTAGCTGACAGGTTCAGCGCAAACTTCTCCCCCCCTCCCACCAAAGGGCAAATATCTATCCCAACAGAGTGCTGCCCCCTGACATCTCAGATGCTCAGGTAAGAGCTGCCCTCTCCAAAGCAAAAAACACAGCATCAATGGGACCAGACGGTGTCCCGGGCTGCGTCCTACATGAACTCCAAGAAGAGCTAAACCCAAACATAAAACTACTGTTCAATCTCAGCCTTACTATAGGATATGTGCCCAAAGAGTGGCATACAGCAACAGTGGTCCCTCTCCATAAAGGTGGTGCCTCAATGGATCCTGGAAATTATCGCCCCATAAGCCTGACTAGCTTGGTCTGCAAAGCTATGGAAAGGATCATCATGGACCTCATAAATAAAGATATTGGGGACCTACAAACACTGGATCCTACCCAGTTCAGCTTTGTTAAGGGCAGATCCTGCCTCTTAAACCTGGTTAATTTCTTTGAAACAGTCACCAAGGCCATTGACGAGGGGAAGGTGGTCCACACAGCCTACCTGGACCTCGCAAAAGCCTTCAATATAATACCCCACTTGGGCATTATAGATAAGCTCACCAGCTTAAATATAAACCCCTATGTCACTAGATGGATTGCAAACTGGCTCAAGGACAGAACCCACATGGTTAGAATTGCTGGAGCCATGTCAGACTCCAAACCAGTTACAAGTGGTGTCCCACAAGGCTCAGTCCTGGGACCTCTCTTGTTCGGTATATATTTCTCGGAGGTACAGGCCAACACGGAAGGACTGTGGCTGACCAAGTTCGCAGATGACTGCAAACTGGGTGCCATAATCAACTCTCCAGCCGACACAAGCATCCTCCAAAAGGGCCTCATAGAAACAGACAACTGGTGCCAGAGCCACGGCCTCAAGCTAAATGCCAAAAGTGTATAGTCATCCCTTTGGCAAAACAAAGTGCTCCACAAATTACCACATAGGTGGTAATCCATTAAGTACAGAAGAAGTAATTAGGGACCTGGGGACCCAAGTTGATAGCAATCTTTCATTTGACAACCACGTGGCCAAAGTGGTTAGAAAAACATTTTATATAGCCCACCTAATCATTAAGGGATTCACATCTAGATCAGGGAGGTCATCGTGCCTCTTTACTCATCCCTCATCAGGCCCATAATTGAGTACAATGCCCCTTTTGGGATGTACCTACCAGACACCTGCAGCAACTGGAAAGACCCCAAAAGTACCTCACCAAGAGGATCAAAGGGCTCAAACAGATGCCATATGCTGCCCGGTTAAAGAAACTCAGCTCTACTCAGTGGCATACCGCCTTTTCAGAGGCATTCTGTGCCTGACGTATAAAGCCATGTCCAACCCGGAATTAATGGACATGCTGCACCTCAGAAAATCCAAATCCCATCGAGCTACGCACTCGAGAGACTTGAACCTCAGCACTGAAATAAATAGGACATGCTGGAGGGACAGATTCATAACCCAGAGGCTCCCTTCACTCTGGAATAAAATCCCAGTCCAGGTTAGGCAGAGTCCCTCATTGACTCTCTTCAAGGGGAATCCTGATGAGTGGATGGGAGATCGTAGGTTTACCCCGGGTATCACTTCTGTGTCACTGTTAGACAGAGGCACAGTATACTAACCTCGAAAAAGGGCATAGCAAAATAAATTTAAAATGGGTGGCGAAAGCCAAACACATTCTGGCTAGGCTTATAAATGCCCTAGGGCAGATAGCCTAGTATGAACCTATGAACCTATATAACATAGTTTGGTAGTTTTTATATGCATCTGATGAAGCGAGGAGCGTTCCTGTGAAAGTGCATGTGCTTACTTCATGGGGATTTTAATAAAAGTGGATTTTATATCTGAATCTACCTGGAGCCTTGTCTGAGTCCTGATGTTGCCATTATTAGATGTAACAAATGATCCAAAAGTAAATGTAATCAGCTGGAGAGGAAGTAACTAGATGTAACAAATGATACACAAGTAAATGTAATCGTCAGGACAGTAAGTAACTAGATGTAACAAATGATGCACAAGTAAATGTAATCATCAGGAGAGTAAGTAAGTAACTAGATATAACAAATGATGCACAAGTAAATGTAAGCAGGAGAGGAAATAACTAGATGTAACAAATGATGTGCAAGTGAATGTAATCAGCAGGAGAGTAAGTAACTAGATGTAAAAAATGATGCACAAGTAAAGGTAATCGTCAGGAGAGTAAGTAGCTAAATGTAACAAATGATGCACAAGTAAATGTAATCAGCAGGAGAGTAAGTAACTAGATGTAACAAATGATGCACAAGTAAATGTAATTGTCAGGAGAGGACGTAACCAGATGTAACAAATGATGCACAAGGAAATGTAATCAGCAGGAGAGTATGTAACTAGATGTAACAAATGATGTACAAGTAAATGTAATCAGCAGGAGAGGAAGTAACCAGATGTAACAAATGATTCACAAGTAAATGTAATCAGCAGGAGAGTAAGTAACTACATGTAACAAGTCATGCACAAGTAAACTAATCAGCAGGAGAGGAAGTAACTAGATGTAGCAAATGATGCACAAGTAAATGTAATCAGCAGGAGAGTAAGTAATTAGATGTAACAAATGATACACAAGTAAATGTAATCATCAGGGCAGTAAGTAACTAGATGTAACAAATGATGCACAAGTAAATGTAATCATCAGGAGAGGAAGTAACTAGATGTAACAAATGATGCACAAGTAAATGTAGTCAGCAGGAGAGTAAGTAACTACATGTAACAAGTCATGCACAAGTAAACTAATCAGCAGGAGAGGAAGTAACTAGATGTAGCAAATGATGCACAAGTAAATGTAATCAGCAGGAGAGTAAGTAACTAGATGTAACAAATGATACACAAGTAAATGTAATTGTCAGGACAGTAAGTAACTAGATGTAACAAATGATGCACAAGTAAATGTAATCATCAGGAGAGGAAGTAACTAGATGTAACAAATGATGCACAAGTAAATGTAATCAGCAGGAGAGTAAGTAACTACATGTAACAAGTCATGCACAAGTAAACTAATCAGCAGGAGAGGAAGTAACTAGATGTAGCAAATGATGCACAAGTAAACTAATCAGCAGGAGAGGAAGTAACTAGATGTAGCAAATGATGCACAAGTAAATGTAATCAGCAGGAGAGTAAGTAACTAGATGTAACAAATGATGCACAAGTAAATGTAATCAGCAGGAGAGGAAGTAACTAGATGTAACAAATGATGCACAAGTAAATGTAATCAGCAGGAGAGGAAGTAACTAGATGTAACAAAGGCACAAGTAAATGTAATCATCAGGTGAGTAAGTAACTAGATGTAACAAATGATGCATAAGTTAATGTAATCAGCAGGAGAGTAAGTAACTAGATGTAACAAATGATGCACAACTAAATGTAATCAGCAGGAGAGTAAGTAATTAGATTTAATAAATGATGTCATACAGAGAGAGACATAGGGGATTATGCAAGGGAGCCTGCAAGTTGTCATGATCTCTTATTTATCCAGAGGATGTGACAACAGTCCACTGGTTGAGAATAAGAGAAAGAGGAATTTATAGGAGAAAGAAATGTGCAGCTGATATGACCAAGTAAAGGCAAGGACTTAACTTGTAGTTGGGGCAAAGTCTATGAATGGTGTAGAGATACTAGGCAGTCTGTAATATCATAGAGGTTTCAGTACACTGCAGGCACCTGAAAAACAGAGTGGAAATCAAGGTGTTATGGGCAAGTTATAATTCTTAAACAATTCTGGAACAGAGAGAATAAGGCTGCTCAGACAGATGGAAAGATGCAGGCATATAATAAAAATGTGACTGTTTACAGAATGAAGGTTTATGTGTCTGTCTGGGTGTGGAAGGAAAGAAGGGGTAACATGGAAGAGAAAAGAGACTGATAAATGTAGAGCACCCAGAAACATTCACATCTAAGACCTGACTAAACAGAGACTGATAAATGTACAGCACACAGAAACATTCACATCTAAGACTTGACTAATCAAGGATTCCCCGTGACAAGTACATTTTTCTGTAGTTACCTTATAATGTTGCTGTACTTCAGTACCAATTGGGATACTGAGGCATGCATAACAGAGACAATGTTGGTAGTGAGGGGAGTCCAACTATTCAGCAATGTGGATCAAGACATTAAGGGGTAAATTAAAGAAAACACAATGATGAAAGAGACAATCAACAAAGACACTTAGAAGAAAAATCAGTGTGTGATAGTTATATGAATAATGAGACATGCAAACAATGAACTGCACCAACATGACTAACTCACAAACAAGATGTGAGACAGGGTTGGTGTAGGGATGGTGGATAAGCCATAATGTATATGCAAAAAGTACTGAAGTGAAAAGGGACACCAATTAATGAGCCACACAAATTAATTTCCCTTTTCAAGTAATGAAATATAGAGGATTATCTATCAATCAATCTATCTATTAATCTATTGTTCCATCTTTATATTCATTTGTCCACAAACTGAAACTGATTCTAGTCACAGAACATGCAGTAAAGCAGACAGATAGTGTTATTATTAGTAATAAGAAAATAAATAGGTTGTATTCAATAAATGCTCTGTCCTAAAATGCCAAATTCCACAAGCATCCCTCTTTTCCAATATTCAATCCAGTTTTGGGATTTAGAAGTATTATTTCCAGAGCTGATATATTGAAGATGAAGCTGGGTAAAGAAGGGGGAAATGGAGGGGGCAGGGTTAAAACACCAGCACAGAGGGACATTGAGGCACTAAACTAAACTGAAGAGAATAGCATAAGGGGACATATGGAAAAGGCAGGAAATGTAGCATAAGCAGAAGGCTAGTACAGACAGACACTGAAGTACTAAACTAGAGGGACAGGAATAGTGTAAGTGGGCATATGAAAGCAATGGGAAGCTGTTTTAAATGTATTGTTTTACTGTTTATAATTGTTTAAAGCTGTTTTAAGTGTATTTTTTACTGTTTTTGCCTTATATTTTCAAAAAAAAAATGTTTCCTTGTTTCCCACCTTTCTAAGCTAGTATAGTCCAGTTTTCAGGCTACTGATGAATTCAGGGCTGTGTTACAATTTTCTGAGTTGCCCCTACCTTACTTGGATAGGTTCATAGCTAGGTACTAGGCTATCAGCCCAAGGGCCTACGTAAGCCTAGCCAGCAAGGTTCCATAGCTTACACCACCCAAGAAAGTTATTTTCCTGTGCCACTGTCCAGCAGAGACACAGAAGTGATCCCCAGGGTGTATTTCCTATTTCCCATCCACTCATCAAGATTTTTCTTGAAGAGTGCTAATGAAGAAATTTGCTTGACATAGATGGGTAGCTTGTTCCAGAGTATAGGAAGTCTCTGGGACAGGAATCTATCCCTCCAGTGTGTCCTGTTTATTGTGGTGACAAGGTTTAGGTCCCTAGAGTGTGTAGATCAGAGGGATTGGGATTTCTTTAGATGTAGCATGTCCAACAGCTCTGGGTTTGACATGGCTTTATATGTTAGGCAGAGATTACCTTGGAGTAGGCGATATGCTATAGAGTAAAGCTGGAGTTTTTTGCGGCGGTCAGTGTAGGGCATTTGTTTGAGGCCAGTAATCCTCTTTGTGAGGTACTTCAGCTGCTGCAGATGTCTTGTGAGGTACATTCCAAAAGGGGTGTTGTACTCTATAATGGGTCTAATGAGTGACGAGTACAGGGGAACAATGACCTCTTTTTACCTGGATAAGAACCCTTTTATGATGAGGTGTGCAACGTAGAAGGACTTCCTGACTACTGTGGCGATGTGACTATCAAAGGAGAGGCTACTGTCCACCTGGGTCACAAGGTCTCTTATCACGCATTCGGTGTTAAGTAGATTGCTGCCTATGTGGTAGTTCATGGGTACAGAGTTTTTACCAAAGGGGATGACACTGCACTTTTTGGCACTGAGCTTGAGGCCATGGCTCTGACACCAGACATCTGTCTCAGTGAGGTCCTTCTGTAGGATGTCCACATCATTTGGGGACTTGACTATGGCTCCTAGTTTGCAGTCATCTGTGAACTTCGTTAGCCAGAGGCCTTCTGTGTTAGCCTGTACTTCAGAGAAGTAGATACCAAACAGGAGAGGTCCCATGACAGAACCCTGTAGTACTCCACTTGTCACTGCTTTGAGGTCAGATTTGGAGTCTGCAACTTTTACAGTGTGGGTTCTGTCAGTGAGCCAGTTGGCAATCCATCTTGTGACATAGGGATTTATAACTAGTTTAGTGAGTTTATCTATAATTCCAAAATGGGGGATGGTGTCGAAAGCCTTGGCAAGGTCAAGATAAGCTGTGTGAACCACCTTACCCTCATCCACGGCTTTGGTGACTGCCTCAAAGAAGTCGATCAGGTTCAGAAGGCATGATCTGCCTTTCACAAACCTGAACTGGGTGGGATCCAAAGTTTCGAGGTTACCAATGTCTTTGTTTATGAGTTCCATGGTGATACGTTCCATGGCCTTACAGAGCAGGCTCGTCATGGTAAGAGGTCGATAGTTCCCGGGATCGGTGGTGGCTCCCCCTTTGTGGAGTGGGATAACTGTTGCTGTGTGCCATTCCGTGGGCACAAAGCCTGATGCGAGGCTATTATTGAACATGGTGCTTAAGTGGGAAGCCAGTTCATTCTGAAGCTCGTGTAAAACGCAGCCTGGGGTGTTGTCCGGTCCCATGGACGCTGTGTTTTTGGCTTTAGAGAGTGCAGCTTTTACCTGCATAGTTGTAATTACAGGGACTCTGCATTCTTCCTGTATAGATATGGGCCCTTTAGGGGGTGAGAGGGGGGTAAAGTTAGCACTGAACCTATCTGCCAGGATGTTGGCAATATCAGTTGGTTCTGTAATTTTCATGCCTTTGTGCTGTAACTCAGAACAGATCTGGGTGTTACAATCTAGATTCTTCATCATCATTTATTAACCACATATTTTTTGATTGGAACACCTAGTGCACTTTGTTCATGTTCTTGATGTGACTCTATGGTTATGATTACCATTAACCATATCATGTGTTTTCTCATACCAGTTACATTCATGATATTTAATACAATATGTTGGGGGCATTCCATAATATTTTTTTCATTACTACATGAAATTTATATAAATGTTACATTTGTTATCTAATGTTAAGCCATGTTTAAATGTACAATTATGCAGTATAGCTATGTATATTTTTAGTATTAAGCCATGATTGCATTTACTATTAGGCATTATAGCAGTGTATATATATTTTTTGTGTTCTTTCTCTTTAACCACACATTGGTTGCATTTTCCACTTGTCTCCCAGGTGGGGTGTGTCTATAAATGGATTGTATTTTGTGTGAAATGTTCATACACTGAAGAAGGCATTGGTTGCCGAAACCGGTCTGTCTTACTAATAAAGGGCTGTTTTCAGCCAGTTATATGCAATTGATTTAGTATTTTTACTTCTATTTTGTGATTTCTGGATCATATATTGCTGGCCTTGTGTTGTACATTTGAATGGTTTTGGCCGTGCATCAACCTACCTGCATAGCATCATGTTGGGTTGTGCTCTCTTAGCTATGCTGTAGGACAAAGGATCTGGAAGCTATCATTTTTTAGTACAGGGGAATCCTCTCCTGACATTTTTATTTTTTTCGCAACTATTTGACCATCGCACCTGTGAGACAAGTTTTTTTGGATGTATGCAACCAATGATTGATGGTACTACAAATGTGATTTCCTTCAAAATGGGCTTTTTGCGTATCATGGTGGCGTTTGTGTATACCTATGGGGCCTACGCATCATCATTTTAAACGAGGAGCTGTTGTTTCAAGGACTATATATCCAAGGTTTGATTTAGCTTGAATACATGAATCGAAGTGTTGGTTACGTGTTTTATTGAAGCAGGAGTTTATGTTGGTAGGTCCTGCAACTGGACATGTTTGTTTGAACTTTTCGAGAGCTTTAGTCACATTTTTTCAATTTTTATAACATACGGAGGGTTTATTTACGGATTTCTATGTGGTCTGATGTTTATAACAAATTTGGAGGCGCTTCAGGTGGTCGTATAACTTTGGATCAGCATAGAGTGGGACAAACTGTTGGACTTTCGCCTAAACGGGGTTGGTGCTGTGCTTTTGCAACTAAGTGTTTTCATCAGACTGCTTAGTGAACTTTATCGTTTGTCTAACTACTGGGTACTTCAGTCGAAGTTTCGTTACCAACATACAAGAACTGGTAGGGGAATTATGAATGTCTATGCTTAATGCAACTGGAGCATCATGGAATGGTGGTCGACTTTTTGACAAATACAAACAGCAATCTTTCGAGGTTGCGGATATCAGTGACTGTTTTGCGGACACAGATTGCTTTATAATAACAGGAAGCTGATGAACAGTTTATATTCTTTTACATATTTTTCACTACATCTATATGTATATGCTTTTCTACATTGGTGGAGATGCTTTTTTAATAACTGTTTGCATCGCTCATGTCAATGACTGCCTACCATAACTTGTAACATTTGTTTTGTGTATAACATTATTATTTTTCCTCTATATTATGGTATTTCTCTATTGTGTAGGTCACTAATAATATCGTTTGTGCACTTATATATATATCAGGTTCTGCAGCAGGCTTTTTGGAGCCAACCATATTATTAATACAGTTTCTTAACTGATTTTGTTAACTTGGTTCTTACCTATATGCATAGTATATACTTTACTATGTGAGTATCACAATTTTGATATATTTTTGATACACTTTTGATATATATATCATTATAGGCACTATTGCCATTGTATGCTTTTTACATCACTATATTAGTCTTGGATATACCTTTTTAGGCTTAGCTAGGAATATCAGTGGTTTTTACAAGCATTATTATGGTGCACTTGCAGGCCCTATAATCCAATTGTGCTATACAGTGTTGATGTGTTGATTGTCTGTTAACATCATACTGATTTTGGCTATTTACTGGGCACATCTTTATATTGGTACTGTTTGTGTTGTACAACAGACTTACACTTCGAGAGGTCACTAACACCTAATTTCAAGGTGTATAGACTGCATATTCAGACTATTGGTTTGGTTCTTACTTTGATATCTCCTCTTGCTGTGCTGGCATTGTGTGTGGGGTTTTTTTTTCTTTGGTATAACAATCATATTTTTTTGGTAGTAAGTAGGGAATCTTGATGTGATTCAGGGGCTGATATCCATCATCACTATATATCATTTTTAAATACTGATTCTCTGTCATAGTGTTTTAACTTGGTTTGTAGTCTCTGGTTTTGGGGCTTGTAACATATATCAAGCATGGACCTAGACAGTATCATTACTGGATTGTGTGCCGATCAGGAGGACATTGGAGTTTTCGGTATCCATGCCTCGCCAGGCAGCAATTCCAATGAATCAGAGGAACAATCAGCCATGAATTGTGAATTGGCATTTAATTCTCTTTCTAAGGGTCTTAAGAACCTGAGATCAAACATATGGCACTTGCGTTTGTTCCGGGCATATTTACATAAAAATATAGCCCCAAGGGGTCTTCGCATTCGGTTACAACCATTGGTTGGTAGACAAGAAGACAAATTATCTAATGAGTGGCGTGAAGCCTTACAGAAAGGGTCCATGCTTTTTGTCAACATACTGGCTCAATATTATGAACGTATGATTGACATTAACCTTCAGGAAGTCAAAACTATGTGTTTAGATTGTAAAAGATTTGAGTCTCAAACTACATTTCAAGACTCTATCAACAAGCTATCACAGGAACTCACAAACCATGATAAAATTACTAAAGATAGAGAAATCAAAAAGTTTAAAAGAGATTATATGGACTATCAAAGGGGGCACCCTTTTGACTCCCAGAGAACAGTGAAATTCATGGGTACCAGCTCCGGCTCCACATCTAATGTTCCCACTCATAGTCTTTACAAGAAAAGACCTCGGTCTATTTTGAAAAACAGGGATCAAACATATGCCAGCTCAACAGGGGAGGATTCCCCATGTACTGATTACGATAGTTCCAGCAATAAGGATTCACCACATAGAAAAAAATCGAATAGAGTTATCCCTTTAGACAAGGTCCCAGGCGTAGGGGTGGACGCAAACACAGAAGCAATAAACATGCCCAATTCCCTCGAGGGGTTGATCCAAAATTTTCTAACGTAAATCAGGAGGTCAATCAAAATGTTTTGAATTTATCTAAAGAAACTTTGTCTGTACAGCATTTACAACTTTTGAATAAAGGCTTGGGTTTTATCCCTGGGTTCTTTTGTAATGAACATAATACTGTCACTGATGTCATGAGTTTCTGCCATAACTTGAATTTGAAACTGTTTTTTGCAGATAAAGACTCCCAAAGAAGTGAGGAGTTTAGATTCATCAAATCTGATTTTCACCACCTATGCATAAACATGTTTCAGTTTTTTTGCAAGCAGTACTTAGAGACCTACATTTTGCACATAGAGAACACGATATAATGAGATCCAATCTATCTACACAGGAATCTACTGCACTCAATGAGCTCAGGGAGAACAAAAATATTGCCATCCTACCAGCAGATAAGGGGGGAGCTGTGGTTGTCATGGACATGAGTTTATACTTGAATGAGGGTCAATCTCAACTGTCTGACAAAAGATGCTACATGCACATGGCATATGATCCTACCACTCATTTCAAACAGGAAATAGATAGGTTTTTGAATCTTGCTCTTGAGGAGGGTATTATAACTAAAAATTGTGTTTTTCAGTTAACAGTTAAGGATCCTCAGAAACAAATCTTATATTTGCTACCAAAAATACATAAGTCCATCACCAATCCACCAGGCAGACCAATTGTATCTGGTATTGGGTCTTTGACGGAACCTTTATCTGCCTTTCTTACCCAATATCTTAAACCATTGCTGTGTTGTGTAAGGGCTAGATTGCAAGATACGACCCAATTTTTACAGATCATACAGGACTGTCAACTTGAGCCGGGGTGGCTTATGTGTTCATTGGACGTCAAGGCCTTATATACTAGCATTCCACATTGGGCTGGCCTACAGGCCCTTCAATATTGGTTGGATAGGGCTGCTTTATACTCTCCAGGGTTCAATACATTGCTTATCTGCATGACAGAACATGTTCTCAACAAGAATGTTTTTTATTTCCAAGGACTATGCTATTGGCAACTGCAGGGCACTGCGATGGGAGCATCTTTTGCTCCCATTTACGCCGATTTATTCATGGCATTTTTTGAAGAATGCATGATCTATGACCCACTTCATAACATCTATTTGGTCGAAATAGACATTTGGCGCAGGTACTTGGATGATTGCTGGATGGTGTGGCGGGCAGATGTTAGGTATCTACAGGACTTTGTTGAATATCTCAACCAAAATGTATGGGGTATAGAGTTTACGGTTACATATGATTTCCAAAGCATTAACTTTTTGGATGTTACCATTACCAGAAATACAGACCATACACTGAACACTAGATCCTATCGCAAATATCCTCAATATAACACTTTGTTGCATGCCTCCAGCATGCACCCAGGCCACACCATCCGCAACATCCGCAAGTCACAGTTTATGCGTATTAAACGCTTGAGCTCGACACATGGTGATTTTGATCGAGATGGTTTGGATCTCTATCACAGGTTTGACAACAGGGGCTATAGACACCAAGATATTCTTAATGCCTGGAATTGGACTAAGAATATTGAGAGAAAAACTTTGTTACAGTATCAATCTAACACCAGGGATTGCTCCACAAATATCATTCGGTTTGCAACCACGTTTGGTAGAAATTCCAATGCTCTTAAGGGTATTATCAATAGGCATTGGAATATTCTCATGGTCAACGAACATTTGAGAACAATATTGGATCAGAAATGCCACTTCTCTTATAGGAGAGGCAGAACTCTTGGTTCTCTCTTTTCACATTTCAAACATAAAGAAAGTGGGGGAGCAATACACCATCAAATGACAATATCAGGGGACATATTAGTAGGCACCTTTCCGTGTGGCCATTGTGGCTCATGCAAACAAGTTATTAAGAGCAAGGAATTTACTAGTCATAATACTAGCAAAGTGTATCAATGCAGAATATTTGGCAACTGCAGCAGCAGTTGGCTGATTTATTTGGCAACTTGTCAGTGTTCAGCTTTTTATGTAGGTCAAACCTCTAGACCATTGAGAACACGGATCAACGAGCATAGATCAGATATTAAAATCAGGAAAGATACCAATGCCTTGTACAGGCATACTCTCAAACATCCTGAAGCACAGTTTTCTTTTGTAATCATTGACAGAATTCTGGGTGACCGCAGTAATCCCCAGGGATGGCACAAAATACTTACTCATAAGGAACAACATTGGATCATTACATTGGGGCTCTATTTCCCCCTGGACTCAACGACCACTTGTAACTATAGGGATAGAGGTGGGTATAGTTCATGTCTCAGGTTTATGTTAAATGATCTATATAACACATTTTCATCATGAATTATTATGATTATGGGTTTATAGTAATTTGTATGCCTCTATCTCTTATATTTTTCTACAGTTTTTCATATGTTTCACATAGAATCCGATGAAGGGCAGTTACAGGTATATCAACATACCTGCTTCGATTATAGCTGAACCAAGCATTATGGAACCTTGGACCAAGCATGGATTCCCCAATCCGGCTACATCATCATTTATTAACCACATATTTTTTGATTGGAACACCTAGTGCACTTTGTTCATGTTCTTGATGTGACTCTGTGGTTATGATTACCATTAACCATATCATGTGTTTTCTCATACCAGTTACATTCATGATATTTAATACAATATGTTGGGGGCATTCCATAATAATTTTTTCATTACTACATGAAATTTATATAAATTTTACATTTGTTATCTAATGTTAAGCCATGTTTAAATGTACAATTATGCAGTATAGCTATGTATATTTTTAGTATTAAGCCATGAATGTATTTACTATTAGGCATTATAGCAGTGTATATATATTTTTTGTGTTTTTTCTCTTTAACCATATTGGTTGCATTTTCCACTTGTCTCCCAGGTGGGGTGCGTCTATAAATGGATTGTATTTTGTGTGAAATGTTCATACACTGAAGAAGGCATTGGTTGCCGAAACCGGTCTGTCTTACTAATAAAGGGCTGTTTTCAGCCAGTTATATGCAATTGATTTAGTATTTTTACTTCTATTTTGTGATTTCTGGATCATATATTGCTGGCCTGTGTTGTACATTTGAATGGTTTTGGCCGTGCATCAACCTACCTGCATAGCATCATGTTGGGTTGCAATCTAGATTCTTGACATAGCTATAGAATGCTTTGTGGTTGTCCTTGGATTTAGTGGCAATTTTGTTTTCGTAGCTAGCTTTGGAGGATCTTATAAGGGATCTCAGCTTCTTACTGAGGCTGACCAGGGAGCTCCTCCACTCATGGGATTTTACCTTCCTTTGCAACAGTTTCTTCCTTCTGTTGTACAGTTTGTTTATGGCAGGGGACCACCAGATTGACTTCCTTTTTTTGGAGGATAGTGTTTTTGTTCTGTTTGGGATAGCATGATCCATGCACTCGTGTAAGTGCTTATAGAGTGCATTTGTGTAGGATTCAGCAGTTGTAACTGTATTGTCCATCTGCATGGGTGTCATGAAGTTCAACACTTCTGTCTTAAGAAGCATGAAGTTGGCTTTGGAGAAATTTTTTACTGTGGTTTCCTTAATGGGGGTGGGGGCAAGATGGGGATATCAAGGGTGATAAGCTTATGGTCGGATG
>NW_025050158.1:0-13005 GCF_019279795.1 Protopterus annectens
GGGGGGGGAAGTGGGGGTCCACCATTCCCTATGCCACTCCTTGGGCATATCCTGAGGTGAGGCTAAGATTAAACAGCTGCCCTAACTGCGGGTGTAATTACTCATTGAGTTCATGGAGCACACAACTGGGGACACCATCTGGTCCCATGGATAAAGTGTTTTCTGCCTTGGATAGAGCACTTCCCACCCCAGCATTGGAGATGTTTGGGGGCTACAATCCTCTGGTGTATCCCCTCCAGTTGGGGGGGGGGAATCTGAAATGAACCTGTCAGCCAGTATGTTGGCAATGTCTGTAGGTGCAGTGATATCACATCATTCTGAACTAATTCTGAGCATATCTGGGAGTTCCCTCCCAGGTTTCAAACATAGGCAAAAACGGCCTCATGATTGTCCCTTGAGTCCTGAGTGGGTTTACTCTCAAAACTCGCTTCGGATGATTGTATGGGGGAACCCAGTGTTTTACTCACAATGAGCAGGGGTGTCTTCCCCCCGGATTATCTCTATCTTGTAGTAGCTCCTTCCTTGTGTTGTAGAGCTTGTTTATGGCTAGGGTCCACCAGACTGGATGCTTGCCTGTGGTACAAAGAGTCTTTGTTTTGTTTGGGATTGCCTGATCCATGCAGTCCTGGAGGTGCTGGTAGAAGGCATTTGTAAGTGATACAATGGCTTGGGTAATGGTGTCCGCTGGCTTGGGGGCCTTGAAAGAGACCACACCAGTCCTTAGAAATGTGAAGTCGGCATTTGAGAAGGTCTTCACTGTTTGTTTTCCATCTGGGGTGTGGGTGGGATGTGGACTCCCACTGAGAGTAGTCCATGATCTGATCTCACCAATGATGGGTATACTCTGGTGTTGAACAGTGTGACCCCATGTTCATGATGATGATTTCTAGTATGTTGCCTCCACTTGAGGGGATTGGGACCAGTTGTTCCATGGCATTTCAGTGTATGAACTCTGGAACCTTTGTGTTAGAGTGTTGTGGCATGATTAGTGATCCCAGTCTATATGTGGATAGTTGGAATCACCCAGTAGGATGGTGTTTGGAGATACATTTATCCCCTTCAGTGTTTGCAGGATAGCTGTGTGAGGTACCTGAGTTTGAGAGGGTGGGATGTAACATGCTACAAACTGCAGAGCAGTCTTGCCTATGGTCACTGGCACCTGGATGGTCTCTGATGCATCGTGTGTTGCCACCAACCATGAGGTGAGGGTGTCCTTGATGAATATGGACACCCACCATCCTTCTTGGTGTTGTCCGGATGCTGGTGCCGGAATGCATGATATGAGGTAACACCCGATAGTGCCGGGTGGCAGAAGCTGTGAACCAGGTTTCAGGCACAGCACAGACATCAATGTGCTACATACTGAGAAGGGCATAGAGTGTGTGCAGCTTGAGGTTGAGACCTCTGGCATTGAGCAGCAGTACCCTTAGTGTCTTTCCTTTACTGTGTTCTAGGGTGGTAGGTGTAGAATCTGAATCTTGCATAATAAGGCACAAGGGGGGTGGCAAGAGCATCACCCAAATCGGGAAGCCCAGGGGTGACAGGTGCAAGCTGTCCCTTGCAAATCACCGTGGCCTGTCCAGCATGTCATCCCAGGCAGACAGACATTGGCCCCATTTTGAATGACACCATAGTCTAAGCAAAAAAAACAGCTGATCATCTTGTCTCTGTTTATGTGGCATCATACTTGGTGAAGGTAGGATACTGCTGAAGGTCAGGGTCATACCTGCCTGGCCTACATAATCAGAGGGATCCTCTATGTCTCTTTCCATGTAGTCCAGGGAGGTACATCCCAGGTCGTTCACACCAGCATGGATAATGACTGGGTCAGACCTGTACTTGCAGTTAGTGACCTGAGTGCTTGCATTATGTGGTGGATTCCAGTGCCCGATAGGCAGCTTACTGTGACCTCCTCTGTACCGATCTGGTGAGGGCCAGTGTGTCTGACTATGGAGTCACCATGACAAGTGTGTCTGGCATTGTTTTTTTGGGCTGTGACTGTTTGGCACACCGACTCTGTGGTCAATGTGTTGCATGTGCTGTGCTCTGTGGAGGCAGTTGTGTGAGTGTCTGCTGTGGTGGCCACTGCCATTCTGGTAGAATCCTGATCAGAGCCTCCGGGGTGTCTCTGTGTGTCTATGTGTATGATCTTAAGTTGTGATAGTGCCATGTGAGACTGGATTTCTGATGTCTGTGTGGTTACCTTCACCTTCTCTCTGGTCTTGCTAGTCCTATGTTGAGAGAGCTCAGCCTCCACTTTGGCTATATAGTTGCATCTCTCACATGTATGTGTGTTTTATGGCAGAAGGAGAGGGTTGTCAGTGTACATGAGGCAAGTGTAACATTGCCTCAATATTCCCAGGTTCACCAGCTGAGCAGGAGAGGACACTAGCAACTGATCTCTAGACATGCTAGAAGGAATAGACAAAACAATGTTGGAATACAGGGAGATATCAAGCCCCCCAAACCACATCATACTGTTTGATTGACAATAGCTACACATACGCCGGTGTTTCATAGTGCATAGTCTACAAAGGCTATCTGCCCTAGTGCATGTATAAGCCTAGCCATAGTGATGTGGCTATTGCCACCCCTTATACTGGTAATAAGTGTACAGAATAGATTCTGATGATTGTGCCTCTGACTTAGTAGTGACACAGTATGACCCCTTACGTAATTGAATAACATGACTGTGCCTCTGTCTAGTCTGTGCCTCCATCTCAAATGCAGTTGTCCAGATGTCTCCTGAAGAGAGTCAGTGAGGGACTCTGTCAAACAGGGACTGGGATACTCTGCTAGAGTGTGAGATGCCTCTGAGTTATGACTCTGTCCCTCCAGCATGTCCTATACATGTATGTGCTGAGGTTCAAACCCTCAGCTCTCATGGCTCTGGTGGATTTGGATTGCTTGCAGTGGAGCATGTCCACCAAATCCTGATTGGACATGGTCTTGTATGTCAGGCATAGGCACCTTTTAAATGCGGTATGACACTGAACAAAGCTGGATTTCCTCTATTCTGGAAGCATTGACATGTGTTGAAGAACCCTGATCTTCATGGTAGGTACGGGGTGTCTCCAGCTGTTGCAATTGCTGGGTGAGGTACATACCATATGGGGCTTGTTTCAATCATGGGCCTGAAAAGGGGAGAAGGATAGTGGAACAATGACCTCCTATGATCTTGATGGAAAACCCTCCATGATAAGGTGGGCAAGATAGAAAGTCTTCCTAACCACTTGGGAAACGGGGGTGTCAAAGAGATGTCACTATCTACATGTGTCCCCAGGTGTCTGATTTGTTGTCTGTGCTCAGTGGGTTGCTGTCTATGTATTGATCTGTGGGTACTTTGTTCCCCCCAAAGGGGATGAATACACATCAGTTGCATTCAGTTTCAGGCCATGTGTCTGGCACCAGCTATCCGGTACATTCTGTAGTATTTGTGTGCCGGCTGATGTATTCACTATGGTGCCTAGGTTGCAGTCATCTGCAAACTTTGTCAGCCACCTATGTTTGCTTTCACATCTAAAAAGTAAATACCAATTAAGGGGGGTCCCAGGACACATCCTTGTGGGACACCACCTGTGACTGGCTTCAATCTGACAAGGCACCTGCAATGTTGACTTTATGGGTTCTGTTTCTTAGCCATTTTGCAACCTATCCGGGACATATGCCGTTATATGTCAGCTGTTGAGCTTCTATGATGCCTGAGTGTGGTATTGTGTCACAGGCCTTAGCCAAGTGCAGGTAGGCTGTGTGGACTGCGGCCCTCATCGATGGCCCTACTGACAGTTTCATAGTAGTCAACTAGGTGCAAAGGGCAGGATCTGCCCTGTACAAAGCTGAACTAGGTGGGAACAAGGGTCCGTAGGTCAGTAATGTGTCTAAGAGCTCCATAATGACTCTTCCCCATATCTTTGCAGACAAGGCTGGTTAAGCTTGGGGGTGGTTTTGCCATGGTCTGTGGAGGCATCCCCTTGTGGAGTGGGACCACTGTTGCCGTGCCACTGTTCAGGTACATATCCTGTAGCAAGACCAAGGTTAAATAGCAGTTGTAACAACGGGTCCACCCCCTTCTGGAGTTCACATAGCATGCAACTGGAGATACCAGCAGGTCCCATGGATGCTGTGTACTTGTCTTTGCTGAGTGTGGCTCTCACATGGACATCCAAGATGACAGTGAGGTTACATACAGCAGTGATAACTTTCTTTTTTGGGGTGAGGGGGGGAAAATCCTGAAGCTGTCCCAATGTTGCCAATATCTGTCAGGTCACTGAATATATGTTGATGTGTACCAACTCTGAGCATATCTGAGGGTTCACAACCAGGTGTCTGACATAACTGAAGAAATCAGTGTGGTTACCTTCATTGTCTTTGGTGATTTATGTCCCCAAGTTGACCTTGCATGTCTTTATGAGATAATGTAGCTTTCTACTAGTGCTGATCACAGCTGTTTTCCCCTTTTAGATGAAAGCTCTGTCTTGCATTAGAAACCCTCATCTGTCATACAGTCTTTTTATGGCTGGGGTCCACCAGACAGGACATTTTCCCCCAGCGGTCCTGTTTTTTTGATTGCATGGTCCATGCTGTCTGACATCTAGCTAAGGGAGGTCATTGTGGTTCTGCAGTTATTTTTCATCAGCATTAGAAATTACCACAACAACCCTGTGTGTACCTCATGCAGACACATCCAGCACCTGTAAAGTCCACAACAGTACCTCACCAGGAGTATGACAGAGCTGGAACACATGTAATGTGTAGTCTGATTACACAGAGTGCAGCTCCACACACTGCCATGCTGTCCACCCAGATGCAAGCTGTGCCTGATGTAGAAAGCCATGTCCAAGCTGGAATCAATGCACATGCTGCACCTTGTACAATCTGAATGGCAGGGAGCTATGCACATGAGGGACCTAAACCCCCCCTGATATATAGGACAGGCTTTTTGCATTATCCAAAACACAGTAGCCCCCCCACACATGAGTAAACTACCAGTACAGGTTGCCCAAAGAGTCGGAGCCCCCTCAACAGGAATCCTAATGAGTGCATGGGAGATGGGAGGTTTACCCTGGGTATCAATGTTATGTCACAGGTAGACAGAGGCACAGTATACTAAACAAGACATATGTCATGGCAAACATCACTTACAATGTGTTGATGGACAAACACACTCTCCGACTATCATTAGAAATGGCCTAGGGCACATGGGTAGTGTTCCAATGTACAGACATGTTGTGGAATACACTACCGATGTTGGATGAGGCTGTTGTAAGTAGTTCACATCTGAACATAATGCAACATGGTCAGATAGGTTCATAGGTACATAGGTTTATACTAGGCTATCTTCCTAAGGCAGGTATAAGCCTAGCACAGAGTTCATTGGCATACACCCCCCCTTATATGGAAACAGTACTGTGCCCATTAGTTTTCATGCCTCTCTCCAGCAGTGACACCGTGGGACCCGGGGGTTTAAAACGTTGACCTTCCATCCACAGGTCAAGATACCTCTTGAACACAGCCAGCAAGGTGCTCTGCCTCACATGGACCGGGATTGTATTACACAGCATGGGGAGTCTCTGGGTGATAACTTCATCCCTCCAACATGTCCAACATACAACCCTGCTAAGGTGTAAGTCACCTGCACTAGTGGTTCAGGTGGATCTGCTGATTCTGAGGTGGAGCATGTCCATTAATCCCCGTTTGGACATGGCCTGCATGTCAGGCACATGTCCCCCTAAGCAGACAGTATGTGAGTGAATAGAGTGGGGTGTCTTCAATCTGGCAGCATATGACAGCTGTTGGGGTTCCTTGATCCTTTAGGTGGGGACATTCAGGGTGTCTGCAATTGCTGCAGATGTTGCGTGACATACAGCCAGAATAGGGCATTTGACTGCATCACCGGTCTGATAAGTGAAGAGTACAGGGCAACAATGACCCACTAGATCTGGATGTGAATCCCATCCTGAGCAGGTGGGCAATGTAGAAGGTCTTTCTAGCCACTTTAGCAATGTGAGTCTCAGAAGAACGGCGACTGTCAACCTGGGGCCCCAGGTCCATGATAACCTGCTCTGTGCTTAGGGGATTGCCACCAAAGGTAGCTTGGGGTCACCTTGCTTTTCCTGAAGGGTATGTCTACACATGTTGTGCACTTTGACTTCAGGCCATGGCCCTGGCACCAGCTATCAGTTACTGTGAGTCCCTTCTGAAGGATATCAGTGTGTGATGCACTGTCCACCATGGTCCCCAGTGTGCAGTCATCTGCAAACATTGTCAGCCAAAGTCCTCCCATGTTGGCCTGTACTTCTGGGAAGCACATGACAAACAATGGGGGCCCAAAGGGCTGAGCCCTGTGTGACACCACCTGTGACCAGCCTGGAGTCTAACATAGTGCCAGCAACTCTAACCCTGTGGGTCCCATCCTTAAGCCAGTTTGCAACCCATCTTGTGACATATGGGTTTACATTTCAGTTGGGGTTTTCCAAAATCCTGACTGGGGTATTGTGTTGAAAGTGTTTGCAAGGCCAAGGTAGGCTGTATGGACTGCCTTTCAACAATGGCCTAAGTGAAAATTTAAGATGTCAACCCAGTACAAAAAGGGATGATCTGCGCCTGACCAAGCGAAAATGGGATGGGTACAATGTCTGCATGGCCCCTATATCTTGGTTTATGAGCTCAATTATGATCCGCTCCATAGATTTTAGACTACACTTGTTGCTTATGGGGCAGTAATTACCAGGGTCTGTAGAGGCACTGCCCTTTTTGCAGATGTGCACAACTGGACCCTAACCAGGCTGTTGTGCACACTATGGAAATGTAAAGTGGTGATAGGACTAAAGCCCAGGATACTGACCACCACAGTGAAAGTACTGAAACACTACACTATACAGTGCTACAGTGTTAGGTCAGTATGAACGGATGTTGACAATTGTGTGCAAATATCCCATGCAAAACCTGCAGGCACAGTATACTCCCTGTTTTGTTCACACAAAAGCATTGGACAGTAACTACACAACATGGCAGACAACACACAACCATAAACTGGAGGTATTTGTTGAAGGTCACACTCATCCACAAATGTGATGGGCTGCAGAGATCAACATATGTAAAGCCCACACTGGGCATGCTCACACACTTAGATAAATGAGACATCTTTCACACAACATGCCATGGGAAGGCTGAACTGGGCATGCTCACATACTTGGTCCAAATGTTACTCCTAGCAACTGTGAAAACACACCAGAGGATGCTCATTCCCCTTTCTAGACACTGATCATGTAAGCACCCTATAAGTATATCGGAGAAAAGGAACCTCTCAGTAATCCGAATAGCGTGCTCTGCTAATGCGTCCGTCTGTAGTGTCATAACATAGTTAGGTAGGGGTTTGAATCCAGCAGGTGGCAAGTGTGTGTGAAGGGGGGTAAGTGTGTATGAAAAAGCATCTCTTTTGGCAACTGGGAAAACACACCACAGGATGATCATTCCACTTTCTAAACTCTGATGATGTCAGCACCCTATAAGTATATCAGGGGAAAGGAAACCTCCCAGTAATCCGAATAGGGGTTGCTAATGCGTCCGTCTTTAGTGTCATACCATAGTTAGGTAGGGGTTTGAATCCAGCAGGTGGCAAGTGCGTGTGAAGGGGGGAAGTGTGTGTGTATGAAAGAAACATCCCTTTTGGCAACTGGGAAAACACACCCCAGGATGATCATTCCACTTTCTAAACTCTGATGATGTCAGCACCCTATAAGTATATCAGGGGAAAAAAAACCTCCCAGTAATACGAATCGTTAATGCATCCGTCTCTAGTGTCATAACATAGTTGAGTAGGGGTTTGAATCCAGCAAGTGCCAAGTGTGTGTGAAGGGGGGGTAAGTGTGTATGAAAAAAACATCCCTTTTTGGGAACTGGGAAACACACCACAGGATGATCATTCCACTTTCTAAACTCTGATGATGTCAGCACCCTATAAGTATATCAGGGAAGGAAAACTCCCCGTAATGAAAGCTGTGCTAATGTTCCGTCTCTAGTGTCATAACAGTTAGGTAGGGGGTTTTAATCCAGCAGGTGGGGTGTGTGTATATGGAAAAAAATCCCTTTTGGCAACTGGGAAAAAAACCACGGATGATCATTCCACTTTCTAAACTCTGATGATGTCAGCACCCTATAAGTTATCAGGGAAGGAAAACCCAGTAATGAATGCGGCTAATGTCCATTTTAGTGTCAAAAGTTGGGGGGTTTTAATCCAGCAGGTGGAGGGTGGTATTGAAAAAAATTTTTCCGGGAAAACCCCCACTGGGTGATCATTCCACTTTCTAAACTCTGTGATGTCAGCACCCTATAAGTTATCAGGGGGAAGGAAAACCCCGTAATTTTGGCCCGTGAATTTTTCTCTATGTCAAATTTGGTAGGGGTTTGAATCCAGCAGGTGGGAAGTGTGTTAAGGGGGGTGTGTTTAAAAAAAAAATCCTTTTTGGGACTGGGAAACACCCCGGATGAATTCCCCTTTTTAAACTCTGATGATGTCAGCACCCCATAAGTATATGGGGGAAAAACCCGTAATGGGCCTTTCAAATTTGTCTCTACTGTCATAACCTAGTTGTATTTGAATCCAGCAGGGGAATGTGTTAGGGGTTGTTTATGAGAAAAATCCTGGCCTGGGCCCCCACAGGATGATCTTTCCCCTTTCTAAGTCATGATGTCAGCACCCCATTATATAAAAGGGAAAAATCCCAAAAGGAATGGGTTGCTAATGGTCCCTTTTATTTATAACCGTTAAGTATTGAATCCAGCAGTGGTGTATGGCATTTTGGCAACTGGCACCACAGGATCAACCTTTTTAAAATATATCACAATTATGTTCTTTGATTACAGACATGCCCTGTTTTTCACAGAATGCCCATTTTTGGGGTTTTCACCCAAAATCAAGACATTGATTAAACCAGTTATGGCAATGAAAATGATGTATGTTGTACCCACATATGTACCTTTACCTTAAAATTACCATTTTGATGCCTGCCACATGTGAATACATGGTATTTGCCGAGTAAAATTATGACCTGGTCTTCTGTGCAGGTGCAGCATTGGGGGTTTTACAAAATTGAGAGTAGATGCTATCAGCCTAGTAGTGAGGGATGCCCCCTGGTCTCATATAGTCTACATGTTGTTGATGTACAGGGCTGCATGTTTTTACCTGTTTGGGTGGTAAGACTATTCCATAGCAATGCAGTGACCTGCAAAAACCATTCAAGGGGGTTTTTAGCTCAGTCATTAGCATTCAGTAATTTGTCAGAATCCCCGGTGAGGGTCTGATGCCAAAAGGTCAGGGTCTACCAGCCTGTGTCACTTGCTCAGTGATCCCTTCCATGTTCCCCATCATGTATCCCAGTGAGGGACATCCCCCATCAGCTGTGGTGGCATGGACAAATGAGTCATATGTGTCCATGCATCTGACTGATTGTATGTAACTGTACCATAGAGGTGACTGACAACTGACCTTTGCCCTGCTACCATAGTATTGAGATTACATTGGTGATTAACAGCACATAGGGACAATGGTGATAAAGATACATTCCCTAGGTTCTCAGGGGTGTCTGCCCCGGGGATGTATCCACCCAGCCAGAAAGTGTGTGCCTTTCAACATGCATTGTGAATCTGTCTTGCTATGCCCTTTTCCAAGGTTAGTATACTGTGCCTCTGTCTCACAGTGAAAATAAGTGATGGGTAACCCTACAATGTCACATCCTGTCATTAATATCACTCTTGAAGATAGTCACGGGTCAGTCTGCCTAACCTCTATTGGGATAATATTGAATGAAGGAGCCTCAGTTGTGAATGTCCCCTCCAGCATGTCCTGTGTATATCACTCCTGAGGTTCAAGTATTTCCAGTGTATCCTGGTGGGATCTGGATATTCTGAGATGCAGCATGGCCATTAACTGAGGGTATGACCTGGTTTTATGTCAGGAAAGATTGCCTATGAAGAGGCAGTATGTCACTGAGTAGAGCTGCTGTTACTTTAACCAGTCAGTATGTGGCATCTGTTTGAGCCCTTTGATCCCCTTGTGGTACATTTTTATCTCCAGTTGCTGCAGGTGTCTGGTAAGGTGCATGCCGAGAGTCAATTATGGGCATGATGAGGGATGAGAAAAGGGGCACAATGTCCACCCCTGATCTACATGTGGATCCCATGATGATGTGGCCCATATAACATGCTTACCTAACCACTTTGTATGTTGTTGTCAAATGGTAGAATGCTATCAACCTGTGTCCCCCAAAGGGCCATAATTCCTTCATCTGCACTTAATGGATTAACACATATGTGGGCTGTGGTCACTCTGTGTTTGACAAAGGGATGACTATGCTTTCTGTCATTCACTTGAGGCCATGGCTGTGGCACAAGTCGTGTGTTTCCCAAAAGTCCCTTTGGAGGGGGCGTGTGTTAGCTTGAGTTGATTATGGTGTGTTTGCAGTCACCTGCACTTGCTGTGCCACAGTACTTCCATGTTGGCCTGAACCTATGATAAAGATATAATGAATAAGACAGCTCCCAGGGCTGTGCCTTTTGGGACACCACTTGTACCAGGTTGGGATGACATGGCTCCAGCAATTCTACCATGTGTGTTCTGCCCTTGAGCCACTGTGCAGTACCCATAGTGACATAGGGGGTAATATGTACCCTGGTCAGCTTCCCAGAATGCCCAAATGATTGTATCCAAGGCTTATGCAAGGTTCAGGTAGGCTGTGTCCCCCCTTCCCTTTACAGTGGCCTTGGTGACTGTTTTAAAGAAATCAAACTGGTTGGGAGGCAGGATTTGCCATAGACAAAAAACTGTGTATGGTGACATGTCTGTAGGTCCACAATATCTAGATATGTGAGGTTCATGATGATCCTTGCCATAGCTTTGCAGACAAAGCTAGTCAGACATATGGGTCGAGTAGTGTCCAGGATCCATGAAGGCACCACCTGAATGTTGAGGGACCACTGTTGCTGTCTGCCACTCTCTGGCCACATCCGTATTAAGGCTGGGATTGAACAGTGGTGTTATGTCTGGGTGTAGCTCTTCTCATGGTTCATGTAGGACACAGCCTGGGACACTGTCTGGTCCCATTGATGCAGTGTTTATTGCTTTGGGAAGGGCATCTCTTACCTGAGCATCTGTGATGTCAGGGGGGCAGCACTGTGCCACGAGACATATGTGCCCTTTTGGTGTGGTGGGGGGAGAAGGCAGCATTGAACCTGCCCACTAGGATGATGGCAATGTCTGCATGTTTTGTATTTTGTGTGACATCTTGGATTACCTCTGAGCATATCTGGGTAGTACCACCCAGGTTACTAACATAACTACAGGCAGCCTTGTGATTATCCTCAGTGGCTTGTGGAACCCTCTCTCAAAGATGGCCTTAGACAATCATATGGGTGCCTGTAGTTGTCTTCCAATACTCATCAGTGGTGCCTTCACATTTTGGGAGGTTGTTGTATCATGTAGTGGCGTCATCCTTCTATTGTATAGTGTGTTTATGGCTGGTGTCCGGCACCCAGGACATCTGCCTTTGGAGAATTGGGTCATGCTTTCATATATGGCTTCATGATCCATGCATTCCTGAATGTGTCCATAGAATGCCTTTATAGAGGTATCTGCAGTCTGGTCCATATTGTCAACAGGCCTTGGGCCTTGGGGTGTGAACTTGCTTGACATGAGCTGTTGACAGACGTGCCGCCCTCCAGACAGAGCACGGTGAGGGTCACAGTTAGCTACTTGTCGGGTGATAGCATGTGCCACATAACACAGGCACACAGGTCACTCCACAGCAAGTACAGCTATGAGGCAGACATTGTCCATGCTGGTGCAAACAACCTGAGATGTACCTCCCTGGACCACATGGCAAGAGACACAGAGGGGCTCTTACAGCACCCTCTCAAACTCAGGACTCCCACACAGCCTTCATGCTGACACAGGACAGTTTAGATTACTCTGCAAACACCATCATACTGGGTGACGTTAGCTACCCAAACATAGACTGTGAACATTACACAAGCCACAATACCCAAGATCTAGGGTTCACATAGATCATACATTCTTTGGCTATGGAACAGGTAACCAACCTTCCCACAAGAGGGGAAGATATACTAGACCTGATCATCACAACCATGAGTACAAACAGCTCACCACTGGGGTATTCCCTCATTGTTGCAATCAAACCATATACTCATCACACTGGAGTACTGGATCCCCCACATATGCAAACCTCAAACACATCGATGTGTGTGTTGGAAATGTCCCCAGTAGCAACTCTGACAGGACAGTACAGATGCAGATTCCCTTTGAAACACTGATGATGTGAGGAGTGTATAACTATATTACCTGTAGTGTCCTCCAAATCATGCTCTGCTAATGTCTTTTCCAGTGTCATAACGTGGTTAGGTCGGGGTTTGAATCCTGCAAAGGAATATATTTTGTTAGTATGAGTGCGGATTATGTGTGTGCACTATGCTGGGAGGGTTAACTGCCTTTTCACAACTGGGAGAAGACACTACAGGGTGCACATCCCCCCACCTACACACAGATGATGTCAGAAAGTACAGCGTTAGTAAGGATTTCTCCAACTACTGCAAATAGCACACTGCTAATGTGTCTGTTTCTGCTGTCATTACACAGTTAGGTATGGGTTTGAATCTTGCAAATGGAAAGTATGTGTTTTACTGTTGGTGGGGTTAGTGTGTGTGCACAATGATGGGGTGGGATGTTGCACTAGCCACAGGGGGGTATGCACTGCCGGGTGGTCATTACCCTTACCAAGCAGTGATGTTGATTGCACCCTATACAAACAAAACTACAAAGAGAAGGTGGTGGTACCAAAAAACATGTAAGGTAAACATCTTCAAGTAATGTCCACAAACGGGGTAGGATAATCAAACAATTTTTTTTCTATACAGACAACATGGGGCCAAAAACAGAAAAACTGCCCCAAAGGTTAACCTTTCAAGGGGGGATTAGGGTTTTTTACCAAAGGG
>NW_025050159.1:0-14678 GCF_019279795.1 Protopterus annectens
TTTGCCAGCTTGGGAAGATATGGCTAACAGCAAATACTAACGGAAGGGTCTGCACCTATCTCATCTTAGCTTTTGAATATTGGCTAAAACTTTGGACACTACCCTTCTGCCTCTCTGATGCATTGCTTACCTGATACATCATCCAATACAAAAGTTACATTGCTCAGTGCCAGGGAGTTAAACATAAAATTCTACTCCCTGCAAGCTCTTCTCAACCTGGTGAAAGTAGACACCTATGTAGTTGCTGCAAAGTGGTTTAAAGCCATGGAGAGTACACTGTCAATACAAAGCTATAATGCCTTCCACACAGTTTTAACAGCTACTTCACAAAAAGGGACACAAGTAGGAGGTGTCTTTATTTAGATCAAAACAATATATTTTGTTGTTTTATTAACTTTATGGTGTATTACAGTAATATTTTAAAACTGTTTCTGATTTTGGACCTTTGTCGCTCCATTATTTTTGGCTTTCTCCAAAATTCTTCATCGAAGATGTTGAGAGCTTTGTTTCTGGTGTAATCAAAGCACAGCACACATATACTCTAGATATGTGCTGCATTTTTTAACCCTGAAAGGATACCACATATCCAGCCCTAATTTAACCTGAGTTTAATGTAACATACCAGAAAGTCACTGTGAAATGACTATGCATGTTATGTTTTTTAGGTGCATCAATTTATCATTGCCAGTTCTTAGTAAGATTCTCTGAAAATTATACTTAGTATATAACTTATAATTTACCACATAAATATATTTCAAATACTGAAAACAGGATGTTATGGTTTACGCACCTAGCATGAAATCAAGCATATCACTGCTCTACTTTTCAAAAAGATAACTGGTTGTCCATAATCCAAAGAACAACTTTCCTACTCTGCTGCTTCACTTTTTAAAACTCTACATGAATCATACTGCTCTCTGCTTAGGTCTTCTTTATCCATTCATCCTACTGACTAGTCACTTAGAAATCATGACTCATTGAACTTGCTAGACCCCCTTATTATCTTTTAATAGGGGGGAAGCCTGTCCCAAAATATTACCTGAAAAATACAATATCCTATCAGCTGTAATATGAAAAATTGATAATTTCCCACAGTTTTGCAAACATCTCTAAGGACCTATTAAATGACAATTATAAATGTTAATGCTTCATTGATAAGGCTTAACCACTTCCCCCCTCAGTTAAGCTGCACCAATCTAAAATCTTCTTACAGGACTATTCTTTTAATAATGATTACCACTGATACTTCTTTAATTGTACATAGTTGCAACATACATTTTCTTAGGTGATTAAATTCAGTACTTGTCCTACTTTCTGTATCATTGTTTCATGCTTTGTATATTTCGTGTTGGTCAGTGTAAGCTGCATTAATCTCATTGTAATTCATTTGTCAAGTGTTTTGTCTTACATCCTGGATTGTGAAAGAAATGGGTCATTTGACCAGCTCATTTTCTCAACAAAATAAATAGACAGCTAGATAGATAGACAGATAGATAGATAGATAGATAGATAAAATATGCCTGAATAGTACAGAACAAAGCAAACCTAAGACTGCCATTCTACCCTTAGAGATATAATTACAGCTTTTTGAGAAACTGATCACACTACATTGCATACAGGGAGTATTATCTGTGATATTCCCAGTCACAAGACATCCTCGTTTACTCTAATATGTATACAAATATATTGTTTTGAATTCTGATATAATGTTAATGCAAGACATTTTTAACCTGGACATGTAATGCATTCAGTACCCTGAAGAGAAGTCATATACCATCCTTTAATGGAAACTGAGCACAATTCAGTTTAGCAGGCTCACACATTTTTCATGGGCTTGTATGCCTACTGGTGATTCCAATCAATAAAGTGCTTTATTTTGGGTTCATATTAAAAACATGAATGTTTACTTACCCAAACACCTAAACACCAACACGTCTTCATTGAACTGGGAAAATATCGATCATCCTGAAGCGCGAAATCCAAAACGTCAAATTGTCATGGTTGGCCCTTCTGCAGTCTAGCTCCGTATGGTAAGCATGCTATAGTTACAGACCTTAGGGTTAGGGTGCAGGTTACGGTAAGTGCATAAAACAAAGTAAAGGAGGAATAAAAAAACACTTAAGCTATAATACCTCAAGGGAGCAAATGGAATGTCTTAATCAACTCCGTGCTTCAGCAACAAGAGTTGTCAAGCCAGATAAGGGAGGGGGTTTGGTTATTTTTGACAACCACCACTACATAGAAAAAATGGAAAGCATTTTGTCTGGGGCAGCTTATCAAACATCTTCAATTAATGAAATGAATATCTCAAAAACAAGGATTAGAAGTTATTTTAGAGATATGTTCATTGGGGGTAAAATTGACTTAGACACATACAATTACATTGACATTAGTATGTCGAAGAATCCTGTGGCTTTCGGCATTCCAAAAATTCATAAAAATCTTAACGATCCCCCATTACGTGTAATAATTGATGGGCGTTTATCTATCACCTATCCATGTGCTCAATTGGTAGAAACAATTTTGGTGAAATACCTGAAACTAGTTCCTCATATTTGTAAGGATTCATGGTCCTTTCTTAACAGTATGAATAATATGGAATTTGATAACTGTCTTAATTTCCTGACGGTTGACGTAGTTGATCTCTACACTTCAATACCACATCTTGAAGCACTTGAATGGGTTTCCCTTATGCTTAAAGAATTGGGTGCTACAAAAAAGGAAATTGAAATAGTTTCTGAATTATTGGACATCATTTTGTCATCTAATTATTTCATGTTTAATGAAAAAGTATATATACAAAGACAGGGTGTAGCAATGGGGTCACCGTGTGGAGCATCAGTGGCAAATTTGTTCATGGCATTTTGGGAAAAAACCTTTCTATTTGATAATAGTTTAATGGATAAAATTAAACTATATACTAGGTATTTAGACGATGTGTTCATCCTCTTAGAAGGAGAAATAGAAGAAGCCACGACATTAGTGGATTACTTAAATAGTACAACCTCATTTTTGAAATTTACATCTACTTTTTCAAGAAATGAAATAGACTATTTAGATGTTAGACTTTCCAAAGATGAATCTGATTCTGAATATACTTCGACAATATATAGGAAGAAAACATATTGTAATTCGTTATTACATTTCAAAAGTTCACATCCTTTTAAGCAGAAAAAGGCGATCATAAAAGGGCAACTAATAAGGGCTGCCAGGATGTGTAACAGGGATGTATTATTTTATGAGGAATGCAAGAAACTTGAAAGTATGTTTACTAGTCGAGACTACCCATCAGATTTATTCTTTGAACTCTTGAATGAAGTAGATCAGAAACGAGTGAATGGCCTTTATGTACCTCTCCTTAAAAAGAGATTTATAGGGATCGACACTATTTCAAATATTACAGTTTTGGATGAGACAACAACTTCAATAGAAAATGTAGAAAACATTAATGTGTATAAAGGAACTACATCGTGTAGAATTAGTTTTATCTCCACATTTAATAGTGATTCGTTTGAAATCCAATCAATAATATTGAAAAATTGGCATTTCATCCTTAATAATGAGGAATTATTAGATAAATTAGGAGAAAGACCGAATTTTGTTTATAAAAGAGGTGATAACTTAAAATCGATTCTTGAAAGTGAAAATGAACATAACAATAATACTAAATTTAAGGGATGTAAACAATGTGGCTTTTGCAAATACTGCCATTATGTTAAAAATAGCAGTACTTTTAAAATAAGGGACAACAGTTACCACATCAATTGTAACTTAAATTGTACTTCTAAATCTATTGTATACCTTGCCTCATGTAACTGCTGTGGAGCATACTACGTAGGAAAAACTGACCGCAGATTACGTGACAGAATATATGAACATTTGTATGCAATTAGAAAAAGAAAAAATGAAAATGCCTTAGCCAAACATTGTGAGAAATATGAAGGGCATAGTTTTAATTTTTTAGCTATTGATTCTGTGCAACAAACATTGAGGGGAGGACCAACCAACATACAATTAGAGGTCCGAGAGTTAGAGTGGCAGCTGCGTTTAAACTCATTTTGTTTTCCAGGATTAAATGAGAGCTGTAATATATCGTGTGTCTTGAAAATGAGAAATTATTTAAGACACAAATGGAAATAAATAAATTTTCTTATTTTCAATAAAAAAAAATTTTTAATAATTTTAATAAATATTAACACACAAATACAATTATCATTTTAGTTGGATTTTTAACAAATTTGGATGATTTTTAATCAATCACAATTAGTTATTTCTTAAAAACATAAGATACAAATAAGTAAAGGATGTCATGGAAGGTTAGAAATATTTTGTACATAGAGATATTGTTTATGAATTCAGAGTTATTAATAAACAAACAGCTTAGGGTTATTTAATGTTAATAGATAGTATGAAGACTAATGTACTTTAAACTGTCTATAGAATTTAAAATGTGTTTTAACATTATTATTTTTAAGTAGTAATTGCGATGTGTATAGGATGGTGTTTTTGACCTTGTTCCTTTAAAAGAGTGTATGTCTTTCATTACGTCATGCACAGCATACATAAAGAATTGGCGGGTTTTTTTAAATGTTGTTTACTTTGCTGAAGAAGCTGTGGTAATACCACGGCAAAAACACTCTTTTTATTGAATTAATAAAAGCGTTATTATTATTCATTCTTATTTGGACACTTTTTTGGGATCGTTTAAAGAAAGAACTTGCAAGAATTGCATTTAGCCTGGTTTTTCTGGGACAGGAGTTGGCGTTGTATGTATTTGTCTTTCAACAGTTGGTCTTTTTGGTTTCGCCGAGGTAAGTGCATAGATGGTAATGTATGTTAGATTAAGTGTAGGGTTAGAAGTAGGGTTTTACTACATGTATGTGTGTGGATTATTTAGTTTGTTTGGGTATAGCTTTTTAAGGTAAGTGTGTGATAGTTACGGACCTTTGGGTTAGGGTGCGGATTACGTTAAGTGCATACATGGTGGTATATGCAAGATTTAGTGTAGGGTTAGAAGTAGGGTTTAGTTTATGGTTAAAATTAGGGTTTTGGTAAGTGTATGCATGTGGTTTATTTAGTTTGTTTGTGTAGGTAGTATGTAGTGGGCGGTGGGATGGGACAAGTATGACATTTCGAGTTTTTGAATTTCACGGTTTAGGGCGTTCGGTATATTTGCGGTTCACGGAATATGTGTCAGTGTTTAAGTGTTCGGGTAAGTAAACATTTGTGTTTTTAATATGAACTCCTTTATTTCTTATTATGTATTTGAATGTTCAAAATCATAATCACAAGACATATTTTAGTTACGTTTGTAATCTCAAAAGCACAACACAGCAATGGGCTGAGTTGATTGTGAATGATGTTACTTAAACGAAAATGGAAACAGTACCAAAAAGCAAAACTCCGGTTCCACCAATAAGCGTATGTTCGACCCAATAATCCACGAGAAAGTGTAGTTGTACTCATAGTTTATTAATCCACACAACGCTAAACAAACATGAAAAATACACGGACGAGACTGCAAGGATGGTGTAACGATGTGTGAAACCCACACATCAGACTGCAAACAACATATATAAAACGTACACGAAAAAATATATAAAAAACGCCAAATGTTTCACAAAGTTTAGCGCTTTCAACCAGTTATCTGGTCTTCCTCAGAACTAATTAATGTCATTCAATTACTCCTTAAATAAGTCATTTGGCGCCAAATCTTAATTGCAATTTAAAGACACACTGCTATTGCATATGGTGAAACAATCCATTTAAATGAATAAAACTTGAACTTCAACATAACTAATACAAAATGTTATGTGAAAACATAATGTGGGACTTGATGTAAATCATAATACTATCAAAATAGTGTAACATTGAAGTATAGATATGCATTATTGCACCCACACTAAACCTAACGTAAAATATTTTCCTTCACTTTAAAAGCTATTCATGCACTACTGGGTATTGATTGTAATATAATTATACAAATGAATAGTATAAAATGAATAATATGAAATGACTGAACAGACACTATAACACCAAAAGCATACAAAGTATTATCTAGAAAACAGTAAATGTTTGACTGTGAAATCTAAAAAGTCTAAAAATCCCCTATGACAAAGTTCTTATATAACAATATAAAGTTGATGTATAACAATATGAACTAAGTAGTGTCAACTATTGCCATGTTATAAATATATATAAATAAATAAATAATGTAAGTAAATAATTGTTATAAATTTGTACATTTGATCTAATGTTTGAGCAACTGTATATAATAAATAATGTCTTTTTCAATAAAAGTAAAAATATATGCATTTGATATAGATATATAAGTATATGTACATTATAGTAAAAGTTATAAATATTATAATATAATATATAATGTATACAATGTAATATATGATATATAAAATATAATGTATAAAATATAAAATATGTATAAAATGTATAAAGTGTGAAATATGCACAGAAAAAGTATGATGTTATAAGGTATGAAATGTACACTAAAAAAAGTTGGAAAAGTTAAAAAAGTAGTGATTTAATAGAAATACATTCATTTAGACCAGGTGAATTGGTGGCATCAAGATATAATTGCCACCATGTTTCTCTGAATGCCAGGAGGCATTTAATATCACCCCCCCTGGGATCATTTGAAATCACCTCTAAGATAGCACATTTGAAAGTGTGTTGTTCTCCCGATGCCTCTATATGTCTGTATAAAGCATTTGTTGTATCCTTGGTCCTGATGCAATACATATGATCATAAATACATTTTTTCAAGTAGCGTTCAGTTCTACCTACATAGAACGCTGAACAAGCATCACACTTGGCCAAGTATATAATCTGTTTGGTGTTACAATTACCAGGTTTACATACTATTATACTATTATGTCCATTATTCAAAAATATCTTATCTTCACTGGACATAAATTTGCAGTAGTTGCAAAATCCGCACTTCCTACTAATAGTCTTTCTGATGCTTAAGCATACACTTTTGTTCTTATTGTGTTGTTCAAGTAATTTTTTTTTTTTTTGTTATAGTGTCTGTTCAATCATTTCATATTATTCATTTTATACTATTCATTTGTATAATTATATTACAATCAATACCCAGTAGTACATGAATAGCTTTTAAAGTGAAGGAAAATATTTTACGTTAGGTTTAGTGTGGGTGCAATAATGCATATCTATACTTCAATGTTACACTATTTTGATAGTATTATGATTTACATAAAGTCCCACATTACGTTTTCACATAACATTTTGTATTAGTTATGTTGAAGTTCAAGTTTTATTCATTTAAATGGATTGTTTCACCATATGCAATAGCAGTGTGTCTTTAAATTGCAATTAAGATTTGGCGCCAAATAACTTATTTAAGGAGTAATTGAATGACATTAATTAGTTCTGAGGAAGACCAGATAACTGGTTGAAAGCGCTAAACTTTGTGAAACATTTGGCGGTTTTTATATATTTTTTCATGTACGTTTTATATATGTTGTTTGCAGTCTGATGTGTGGGTTTCACACATCGTTACACCATCCTTGCAGTCTCGTCCATGTATTTTTCATGTTTTTTTAGCGTTGTGTGGATTAATAAACTGTGAGTACAACTACACTTTCTCGTGGATTATTGGGTCGAACATATGCTTATTGGTGGAACCGGAGTTTTGCTTAATGATGTTACTTACCCTGAGGCCAAAAATATAGAGACCTAATGGCCGATAAGTTTACCCCTGTCTCCCCTTTGTTTGTCCCTCAAGATATACCTAAAACTGGCTTGCCTCTAGCTATCACACAAAATCAACTCCTAAAAATGCTATAAAAATCTAAAAATACTGCTTCAATGGGTCCTGGCAATATCACTGAATGCATCTTAAATAGCATGAAGCACAATTTAGCCACACCCATAACAACACTATTCAATCTCAGCCTTCAAGTGAATGGAAAACAGCTAGAGTCATTCCCCTGCATAAGGGAGGATCTTCCACAGACCCATGTAATTACAGACCAATAAATCTCACCAGCCTCATATGTAAAGCCATAGAAAGACTTATCATGGACTTAATCCATCAGGACAAAAGGAACCTACAAACACTGGGCTCATCTTGGTTTGGATTCATCAAGGGCGGGTCATGCTTATTCAATCTGGTGGATTTTTTGAAAAGGTCACCAAAGAAATATGGTACACACTGCTTTCCTTGACCTGGCCAAACTTTTGACACAAGTCCCTAATCAGCCATAGAAGAGAAACAAGATTAACTGAGAATAAACCCATATGTCACCCACTGGACTGCCAACTTACTCACAGATAGGATGCAGAAAATCTAAATAGGAAAGGTTACCTCCATAAACAGACCAGACATCAGTAGAGTCCCCCAGGGTTCTATGCTGGGACATCTCTTGAATCCACAAATGGCTTAGCTCTTCTGCAGGAAGATTTGTCCCAAATAAATAACTGGTGCCAAAATAATGGACTCAAACTAAATGTCAAAAAATGCATTACTGTATCCTTTTGGAAGTCATCTACACAAGGGAACTACCACAGTAAC
Organism: Protopterus annectens; assembly: GCF_019279795.1. Classification (NCBI taxonomy): domain Eukaryota; kingdom Metazoa; phylum Chordata; order Ceratodontiformes; family Protopteridae; genus Protopterus; species Protopterus annectens. The sequence continues at coordinate 8,552 of NW_025050159.1, forward strand.
AATACACTCCTAAGAATTGACCCAGTTGTTTGAGATTTGGAAAACTATGTGGACAGTGACCTAACTTTTGACCAATCTGTGTCTATTGTAAGAAAATCTTTTTATATTGCACAGCTTAAAAGGGTCTAGATATAGGGATGTCATTGCCACACTTTACTCAGTCCTCATTAGGACATTTATTGAAAATAATACCTGCTTTTGTATGCATCTGTCTAGAGACATTCAACAACCGGAATACCTGCAGAGATACCTTACTAAAAGAATACAAAGCCTAAACAACATGTCTTACATGGACCAACTCAAAGTCCTGTCATTGTACTTAGTATCCTATAGACTGCTAAGAGGAACCAATGTCTGGCATACAAGACATCCTCTGACTCATTACTGATGCATTTACTGCACATCAACAAATCAGATGGCATCAGAAATACTCAGTCTAGGGATCTAAACCTCTTTTGCAGCAGTAACATAACTGTTTGGATGGGTAGGTATATCTCCCAAAGAATACCACTGCAGTGGAACAAACTCCCTGTCCACATAAGACAAAGTTCATCCCTGTCCATATTCAAGTGCAACTTTAGTCTATGGATGAGAAACAGAAAATGTACCCCAGGACTGCTCTCTGTACTACTAATGAATGGAGACAGCTTCTAAATGCTTTATTCCATGCATGGGTCTCCTCCAGTTATCCATGGTATGATTCTAGTTATTCTTGTTAGGGGTAATATATATTTATTGACCATATAATGGGGAAGGTCAATCTTTAATCAAATGGGATATGCTATTTTGAGCACAAAAGGGAAACTGTTAAGGCTTAAAATGGCCAGCATAGGCAGGTAGCCTAGTACTTACCTATGATCCTATGAAGCTATGTAAGTGTAAAATTAACTTATGTTGTATTTTTAAACAGAAAAGTAATGAAAAAAGCTCTAGATTGAATTTCTCAGTACATTTTCATAATTTCCACTCTTTTCCTTTTCTTTAAAAAATTCATATTCTTGAAAGCATAATGTTTATGATCAATGCATGAAAAAAAAGATTGGCTGTAGTAACATATTTTAATTTGCTAGTTTCAGACACATGCACTGTCCCTTCCCGAAACTCCATATTGATAGTTATTTAAGAAAGATCAAAAATGTAATATTCCTTGCCTTTGTAAACAGTCAACCCCCCACTGTCAAACATTGATTGCTTCCTAACCCCCAGAGATAGACACATTCTCGCTATCTACACCTCAGAAGTTTGGGTGTGATCAAAGTAAAAGAATAATAGCCACAGTACTGCATTTGAATGTGTTGTTCTCAGATACATGCACTGTCCCTCCCTGGTGAGCCATATTAACAACTGCTTAAATGTGATCAAGTTACTACTCTTCACTTTCACACAGACACACTCTGCCTCCTCACCTCCCAACCCAAAATATACTTCTTCCTGACTGTGTGCAGCTTAGTGTCTGATAATCATTATTCCTCGTCTCCAGTCAGAAGAACCATTTGCTTCTCATTATTAAGCCCTCTCATTCACTCCTAATAGTTATAATAACAATGGAAATTAATATATAATACAGATATATGTTGTAAATAGCATTCGCTATTAATTGTGCTTACAAATTTATTTTGCATCTTGCAAATTTTTTTTTATTATATCAGCAAAAGAAAACTGTCCTTGAAGATCAGAGCACATGTGCCCACCAGTCAGCTCAATTCAGCTGACATAGGTTTATGAAGTAAGCACTGAGATCAGCTGCTACGAATAGGTGATGTCAGTACTCCTTGTTGATAGTAACAGGCTGTGGCCTGTAGCCATGGCCTATTATAGTCTGTGAGAGAAGGAAACGAGAGGCCCTGATAATACATAGCATAACATCACATATTTGGGTACCCTTCATAGCAGCTGATCTCAGTGCTTACTTCATAAACCTATGTCAGCTGAATTGAGCTGACTGGTGGGCACATGTGCTCTGATCTTCAGGGACAGTTTTCTTTTGCCGATATAATAAAAAAAATTTGCAAAATGCAAAATAAATTTGTAAGCACAATTAATAGCGAATGCTATTTACAACATATATATGTATTATATATTAATTTCCATTTTTATATAATTATTAGGAGTGGATGAGAGGGCTTAATAATGAGAAGCAAATGGTTCTTTTGACTGGAGATGAGGAATAATGATTATCAGACACTAAGCTGCACACAGTCAGGAAGTGCTATATTTTGGGTTGGGAGGTGAGGAGGCAGAGTGTGTCTGTGTGAAAGTGAAGAGTAGCAACTTGATCACATTTAAGCAGTTGTTAATATGGCTCACCAGGGAGGGACAGTGCATGTATCTGAGAGCAACACATTCAAATGCAGTACTGTGGCTATTATTCTTTTACTTTGATCAAACCCAAACTTCTGAGGTGTAGATAATGAGAATGTGTCTATTTCTGGGGGTTAGGAAGCAATCAGTGTTTGACAGTGGGGGTTTGACTGTTTACAAAGGTAAGGAATATTACATTTTTGATCTTTCTTAAATAACTATCAATATGGAGTTTCAGGAAGGGACAGTGCATGTGTCTGAAACTAGCAAATTAAAATATGTTACTACAGCCAATCTTTTTTTTTTCATGCATTGATCATAAACATTATGCTTTCAAGAATATGAAATTTTTACAGAAAAGGTAAAGAGTGGAAATTATGAAAATGTACTGAGAAATGCAATCTGGAGCTTTTTTCATTACTTCTCTGTTTAAAAATACAACATAAGTTAATTTTACACTTACATAGCTTCATAGGATCATAGGTAAGTACTAGGCTACCTGCCTATGCTGGCCATTTTAAGCCTTAACAGTTTCCCTTTTGTGCTCAAAATAACATATCCCATTTGATTAAAGATTGACCTTCCCCATTATATGGTCAATAAATATATATTACCCCTAACAAGAATAACTAGAATCATACCATGGATAACTGGAGGAGACCCATGCATGTAATAAAGCATTTAGAAGCTGTCTCCATTCATTAGTAGTACAGAGAGCAGTCCTGGGGTACATTTTCTGTTTCTCATCCATAGACTAAAGTTGCAATTGAATATGGACAGGGATGAACTTTGTTTTATGTGGATGGGGAGTTTGTTCCACTGCAGTGGTATCCTTTGGGAGATATACCTACCCATCCAAACAGTTATGTTACTGCTGCAAAAGAGGTTTAGATCCCTAGACAGAGTATTTCTGATGCCATCTGATTTGTTGATGTGCAGTAAATGCATCAGTAATGAGTCAGAGGATGTCTTGTATGCCAGACATGGGTTCCTCTTAGCAGTCTGTAGGATACTGAGTACAATGACAGGACTTTGAGTCGGTCCATGTAAGACATGTTGTTTAGGCTTTGTATTCTTTTAGTAAGGTATCTCTGCAGGTATTCCAGTTGTTGCATGTCTCTAGACAAATGCATACAAAAGCAGGTATTATTTTCAATAAATGTCCTAATGAGGACTGAGTAAAGTGCGGCAATGACATCCTTATATCCAGACCCTTTTAAGCTGTGCAATATAAAAAGGTTTTCTTACAACAATAGACACAGATTGGTCAAAAGTTAGGTCACTGTCCACATAGTTTTCCAAATCTCAAACAACTGGGTCAATTCTTAGGAGTGTATTGTTACTGTGGTAGTTCCCTTGTGTAGATGACTTCCAAAAGGATACAGTAATGCATTTTTTGACATTTAGTTTGAGTCCATTATTTTGGCACCAGTTATTTATTTGGGACAAATCTTCCTGCAGGAGAGCTAAGCCATTTGTGGATTCAAGAGAGGTCCCAGCATAGAACCCTGGGGGACTCTACTGATGTCTGGTCTGTTTATGGAGGTAACCTTTCCTATTTAGATTATCTGCATCCCATCTGTGAGTAAGTTGGCAGTCCAGCGGGTGACATATGGGTTTATTCTCAGTTAATTTAGTTTCTCTTCTATGGCTGATTAGGGACTTGTGTCAAAAGTTTGGCCAGGTCAAGGAAAGCAGTGTGTACCATATTTCTTTGGTGACCTTTTCAAAAAATCCACCAGATTGAATAAGCATGACCCGCCCTTGATGAATCCAAACCAAGATGAGCCCAGTGTTTGTAGGTTCCCTTTGTCCTGATGGATTAAGTCCATGATAAGTCTTTCTATGGCTTTACATATGAAGCTGGTGAGATTTATTGGTCTGTAATTACATGGGTCTGTGGAAGATCCTCCCTTATGCAGGGGAATGACTCTAGCTGTTTTCCATTCACTTGAAGGTTGAGATTGAACAGTGTTGTTATGCGTGTGGCTAAATTGTGCTTCATGATATTTAAGATGCATTCAGGGATTTTGTCAGGACCCATTGAAGCAGTATTTTTAGATTTTTATAGCATTTTTAGGAGTTGGTTTTGTGTGATAGCTGGAGGCAAGCCAGTTTTAGGTATATCTTGTGGGACAAACAAAGGGGAGACAGGGGTAAATTTATCAGCCATTAGGTCTCTATATTTTTGGCCTCAGGGTAAGTAACATCATTCACAATCAACTCAGCCCATTGCTGTGTTGTGCTTTTGAGATTACAAACGTAACTAAAAAATGTCTTGTGATTATGATTTAGAACATTCAAATACATAATAAGAAATAAAGGAGTTCATATTAAAAACACAAATGTTTACTTACCTGAACACTTAAACACAGACACATATTCCGTGAACCGCAAATATACCAAACGCCCTAAACAGTGAAATTCAAAAACTTGAAATGTCATACTTGTCGCATCCCACCGCCCGCTACATACTACCTACACAAACTAAATAAACCACATGCATACACTTACCAGAACCCTACTTCTAACCATAAACTAAACCCTACTTCTAACCCTACACTAAATCTTGCATATACCACCATGTATGCACTTAACATAACCCACACCCTAACCCAAAGGTCCGTAACTATTGCACACTTACCTTAAAAAGCTATACCCAAGCAAACTAAATAATCCACACACATACACGTAATAAAACCCTACTTCTAACCCTACACTAAATCTAACATACATTACCATCTATGCACTTACCTTAACCTGCACCCTAACCCTAAGGTCTGTAACTATAGCACACTTACCATACGGAGCTAGACTGCAGAAGGGCCAACGATGACAATTTGATGTTTTGGAGTTCACGCTTCAGGATGATCGGTATTTTCTCAGTTCAATGAAGACGTGCTGACGTTTAGTTGTTTGGGTAAGTAAACATTCATGTTTTTAATATGAAACCAAAATAAAGCACTTTATTGATTGGAATCACCAGTAGGCATACAAGCCCATGAAAAATGTGTCAGTCTACTAAACTGAATTGTGCTCAGTTTCCATTAAAGGATGGCATATAACTTCTCTTCAGGGTACTGAATGCATTACATGTCCAGGTTAAAAATGTCTTGCATTAACATTATATCAGAATTCAAAACAATATATTTGTATACATATTAGAGTAAATGAGGATGTCTTGTGATTGGGAATATCACAGATAATACTCCCTGTATGCAATGTAGTGTGATCAGTTTCTCAAAAAGCTGTAATTATATCTCTAAGGGTAGAATGGCAGGCTTAGGTTTGTTTTGTTCTGTACTATTCAGGCATATTTTATCTATCTATCTATCTATCTATCTATCTATCTATCTATCTATCTATCTATCTATCTATCTGTCTATCTATCTAGCTGTCTATTTATTTTGTTGAGAAAATGAGCTGGTCAAATGACCCATTTCTTTCACAACCCAGGATGTAAGACAAAACACTTGACAAATGAATTACAATGAAATGAATGCAGCTTACACTGACCAACACGAAATATACAAAGCATGAAACAATGATACAGAAAGTAGGACAAGTACTGAATTTAATCACCTAAGAAAATGTATGTTGCAACTATGTACAATTAAAGAAGTATCAGTGGTAATCATTATTAAAAAAATAGTCCTGTAAGAAGATTTTAGACTGGTGCAGCTTAACTGAGGGGGGAAGTGGTTAAGCCTTATCAATGAAGCATTAACATTTAAAATTGTCATTTAATAGGTCCTTAGAGATGTTTGCAAAACTGTGGGAAATTGTCAATTTTTCATATTACAGCTGATAGGATATTGTATTTTCA
>NW_025050160.1:0-14215 GCF_019279795.1 Protopterus annectens
TTAGGAGTTCTAAACTCATCCAGCTGCTGGTCGAGTTCAACATGCTTGTGCCACTTAAGATCACTGTAGTAGTGCCTACACTGCTGCCCAGTGCGTGGTATTACAGTCACACTGGAGGCAGCCTTGGTTAGGCTGTTCCAAGCCTCAGCCTTATACTGAGACCCAATCTAGTCCCCCTGCAGCAGTATCTGGCTATAGCACTTGACAAAGAGTATAACAAAACTTTTGGACTGCTACACACCTCACCGCTGTGCCTTGAATTTGGCACCATTATCCCCATTGCCTGCTATGTCGGCAGAGATCCCACAGTACAATGGCAATGGGTTGGTGCCAAATTGTGATCTTGCATTATAATACCCATGCACAGACATGCACAACCATTACAACAGTATTTGCATGATGGCAAACAAAGAGAGGCATGACCAAACAAAGAGGAAGGGAGTTTACAAAACAGCAACGGTGATGTGAAACTTGGCAGTGATCTTTGGCATGTGTGATGCTATTCCTGGTCACACTTTGTCCCATAGTCAACAAGAAAATGCTCAATGGCTTGGCTTTTAAGCCTTGACTTTGGAGGGATCAATGGGATGACTTGGCAAGAGTGACTGGTGCTATACTTCAGTTAGGCCTCTATGTGTGTGACATTAAAAGGTCCTGGCTCATTCATTCTCAGGTGTGATGCAGGGCTAATGTCTGACAATATATTGGACATGAATAGACTTGCATGACTTTAGAGGTAGAGTTTGGAGTTATGATACATACTTCACAATGCATTCTGTTTTACAATTTTAACTGGGTTACAGGAGGGGTCTAGATGATTGTCAGTAAACTACTGTGTCCATCAGAGATATGCAACTGCCTTTCTTATGGCATAATCATCAATGTCATGCTTAGTTACACATGTAATCAATTGGGGTACATATGTCAATCATTAGTGAGCTAAATCGTCTAGAGGTGAAACAAACTAGTAAGCAAACAATTCAGCAAACCTTGGATCCTGGTCTCTAAAAAACCTGTAATGCACAAAATCCAGACCAAAACGAAGACAATACACGATACAATCCACAAATGCAGTACAATCCACTGATACTGAGCGCTTTCACCCCTAAACTTGGGGCATCATCAGAGTACAAGATTGTGTTGTTCGTCATCCCTTAAGTAGTAGTTGCAGAACCAATTAAATAGCCAATTAATCAATCATCTCAATTGTCAGAAAATAGCCATTTTTAAAAAACTTAAAAACATATACATATTGTAAAACAAAGAAATATAAAGGTATTATATCAACTATATGTAACCTTATCTTAATTTGCATGTGTTATATTGTTGTAACATTGTTTTAGTGTATGTGTAATGTTGTTCAAAACTTCATAAATATCTAAAATTAACAAAAAAATCAAAAAAATATATATATGTGTCAAAGTTTAATAAATACATCTTTCTTTGTGGAGAGTCACACAATGTATCTAAAAAGTAGTGTGTTGATAAAAAAATGTATATATATATATATATATATATATATATATATATATATGTGCAAAAAAATGCCAAATGTAAAATGTAAATGTAAATGTAAATATAAATATAAATATATATAAATGCAGTGTAAATCTAAATCAAAATAAGGATATGAAAATATATATGTAAAAATATATATGGATAAAAATCCTTATGTTATATAATATAAAATAAATGTTAAATGCAAATAAATAAAAATCTGTATGTTGTGTATCGTATAAATAGTTTTAAATATAAAATATAAATACAAATAATACATTTACGTTATATACACATTTATAATTTAATAAATATATAAAAAATGTTGAAAAAATATTAAATATTAAATATTAAATGTAAAATAATGTACCAGTTCTTTTAAAAAAATTTTTATATTGAAACTAAAAAAAGTTGTAAAATAAATAATCTGTATAGAAGATGAAACATGGTATGAATGTAAATTGGTATAAGAGTGTAGTTTCTAACAATAAGTAAGTATTAAAGTAACATTGTCATATAAAATGTGATCTTAGTTTCAGTATGCTGGAAATTGCTATTTGCTTATTAAGGCCAGGCGGTTGACAGGCATTAAGCCTGAGTTGCCATAAACATTCTTTGGCTTCTAACATGGTTTTTTCGTCACCACCTTTGTGTGTATTGGGTGGTATTCTATCAATAACAAAAAACTAATTTTTTTTTAAATTAGTACAGTTTATACTGTGGTTGAATAACATGTTAGATGTTTTATGCCTTTTAATGTCACTTAGGTGTTCAATAATACGTGTTTTAAGTTTTCTGATAGTTTTCCCTATATAGAATGCTTGACAAACTGTACATGTTGCTGCATAAACAACCATATTAGAATTGCAATTACAGCGGCCTGGACATTTGAGAGTTTTACCATAATTAAAGATGGAAATATAAGGACCGTCATTAATAAATCTGCACACATGACATGAGCCACATTTGCTCATCTTTGAGTGCCTGAGCAATTCAATGTTACAATTATTCTCAAATAAATTTTTTAGATTTTTCCCTCTACTGTATGTAAATTTGGGTACAATACCTAAAATGTCTGAAAGTTCCGTGTTAACCTCTATAGTACTAGCCCATGCTTCTTTGATACTGGTGACAATCTCTTCTGTTCTGTTGTTAAATGGAATAATAATTGCATCATTTCTAGCTACGGTAATCTTAGGGGCAATCTTCTCTGTTGATTCAAGATTAATAATAGGTTTGTATTTAGTAAATCTCATATTTTTCACCTCCTTACTAATAGTAGTGACCAAATCGTAAGGGTAGCCTCTATCAAAAAACATACTCATAAGTACATCTACTTCCTGTTCAAACACCTGGTTGTCACTGATTATTCTAGACAGTCTGACCATTTGACCTTTAACAAGGTTTCTTTTTTGATAAAACGGGTGACAGCTGTCAAAGTATAGGAACGAATTTGAGTACGTTTTCTTCCTGAACACTGTTGATTCAATTCTGTTATTAACAACAGTAAGCTTGATATCCAAAAATTCAACATGATTTTCAAAGATGTGACAAGTGAATTTTAAAAAATCTGTAGATTGTCCTAAAAAAGTGATAAAATCATAAAACTCTTCCTTAGACCCCCCCCCCCAAAAATCAAAATATCATCCAAATAGCGCAGATACAGTAAAATCTTCTGCCAATAAATACTAGAGAAAATAGATTCAGATTCCCATTGTGCTAAAACTAAATTCGCATAGATGGGGGCACATCTAGCCCCCATAGCAACACCTTTTTTCTGTATGTAGTAGTCATTGTTAAAATATACAAAGTTGTTATTTAACACCAATTCAAGCATTTCAGTTAGCAAACGGTTGTCAATTGAATTAAGTCTTTTGTGTGTATTTAGACAAATTTCAAACATTTCCGTCCCCTTATCATGTGGAATACCTGAAAAAAGATTAACAACATCTATAGTAGCCATGAAAAAGTCAGATTTAAAATCAAAATTTTTTGAAAATTCTCTGACTAATTCCAAACAATGCCATGAATCTCTAAGAATGTATGGTAGATTTTTCAAAATATCTTTGCATTTAGAATCTACATATGCTGCTAGAGCTTCAGTTTTTGAGCCTTTTGCTGACACAATGGGTCTGAATGGGGGGTGGTGTATATCCTTGTGAATTTTGGGAATCCCAAAAATTGAGGGTGTAAAAGGGAATTCCACAGTAATGTATTTGAAAGTATTCTGATCAATTCTAGCATCCATCAAATACTCGTAAGTTAACCAATCAATTGTAGTGTATGCTCTGTTAACTTCATACCTAGTCACTTTACCATAAGTGTCCTTGTCATCTAATAATTCTGCCATTCTATTGTAATAGTCAGTGTTCAACATAATGACTACCCCACCCCCTTTATCTGGTTTCATAATTCTGTATTGATTAGAAGTGGTTAATTCTTTTAGGCAAAACTGTTCTGCTGAGGTCAAATTGTATTTTGTAACCATTTTCTTGTTTAAAACTCTTCTAATTTGATTTTCACGGAGTTTCTCAAAAATCTGAATTAGAAAATGTTGTGGGGGGATAAAGGTGCTGTGACGTTTAGGAGTAAAATGTACAGAGTCTAAAATAGGGTTGTTAGTGTCATTAAAAAATATTTTTAAATTTAAAAGTCTAGTGTATAGTTTCAAATGAATCAACACAATGCCAATATCTAAATTAAAAGAAGGTACAAAATTGAAACCTTTCCTGAAAAGTTCTAAATGGTTCTTATCAATGTTATGTTTAGTGTAATTGTATACACTAAAGCCTGAATATTTTGTGACTAAACAGTCACCAAATACTTGGTTGGTAATCAAATTATTAACACAAATGTTGTTAGAAACTGTAGGGTGAGAATTGTCTATCTGTACCAAGGATTCATTCTCTGTTCCCCCTTGTTGTAGTGATTGTATGAGGGATGTTTGTGACTGCCCTGTCTTTCTCTTATTCTTTCTGATCTCCTTAACACTGGCTGATCTAAAAAAAACGGTTGTGGTTCCTCATTGGTATTGCTGTTGTTTCTGTGTATTTGTTCAAAACCTGAAATGGAATTGTGTCTACCCTGATTATAGTGTCCTTGGGCTTGATTGTAATATCTCATGTTTTTATAGTGTCCTTGGGCTTGATTGTAATATCTCGTGTTTTTATACTCCTTGAAATGTGTATAAACCTTATTGTTCCTGTAATCATGAGTGTCCCTTTCAATTTTGTGATTTTTAATATCAAGCCCTTTGTTAATGTATCTGTCCATATCTTTAAATATATTATCTAATCTAAATTTGTTGTGTTCAAACATGAGGTCTGCTTTAATATTTCTATCTAACTGACAAAGTTTCTCATTCAACTTGTTCAATTTTTGAGAATTATTACAAATGATAAGTTTTAATAAATCAAAACCTGCTCTGTCAAATAAGGATAAAAGGTCAGAAAAAATAGCAGTACCTTCCTCAAAACCATGAGGTAATTTGAAAATCCTAAGCCCCTTCGGAACCTGTTTTAACTCAAGTGAGTGTTCTAAGAACGCATTGTCCATTTGAAGGGATTTGAAAACCTTCAGAGTCTTTTCAAACTCAACAAGTTGTGAATTCAGGCTCCCCATGTCTCTGGAATTAATAACATTCTTTTTAAGTAAAGGTGGTAACAGGAATTGGTTTAAATCCACATTCTGAGAAGATGGAAAGTTTGATAATGAATGCCCATTATGTAAAGTCGCGTTTCGTTCTTCTCTGTTATTACAAGAAGGATTTGAAGAAGGAATCACAGCCATTCCACTCGCTGACGTCATCACGTTTCTAGTGGGAGTATTAGATCGTTGCCTAGCAACAGGCCTCTGCCTGTGCATACTCGTATTAGGCGTTGAATGTAAAGTGAGCAATTGCTCTTGTGTGTCAGAGATGAGAATCTCCTCATCTAAAGCAGCATTATTGCGTTGCTCATGCAGCGCCTGAATTAATTTATTGGTGATCTCCAAGTGCTCCTGTAATAAGCGTTGCATGGTGGAGCCATAAAATAAACTTTTTATGACTTTGAACAGAACTAAGAACAGAGAATTAACACAATAAGTCCAGTTCAAGGTCAAAATAACTGTAAACTGTAGCGTAGGAAAGTTAAGTAACAGCACGGCAACTAATTTTCTGTAGCTAGCAATAGAACTGAAGTCAACAGTGATGCAAAACAAATTGAATGAAATTGTTCACTTACGAATCCAATGTAAGCTGAAAATAGTTGTAGACTACAGCGTTGGATGATATGGTAGTAACCAACGCAAAACAGTCTCCGTTAAAGGAAATGCGTGACAGTCTGTTATAGTCTGTTGGAATTCTTGGTAGTTAAGGCACAAAGTAACTTCACGAGTCAATCTCCAGTAAAATAATACTTGTAAATCTGTTAAAGTCTTTGTTTTTAAAAAAACATGGGATGATGTAAAAAGAAACGGAAAATACAAAAATCTTATAGATGCGAATGTCTGGTAAAAAGCAATATCACAGTACGCAATGATAAGATAAATGTTAAAACACAAACGTGAAATCACAATAAAAACCTCTTCTTGTTGGTCTGTCCATAGCATAACATTCCAGGATTCAAATAGGCAGCCAAAAAAGTAGAGCGAAATCGTCTAGAGGTGAAACAAACTAGTAAGCAAACAATTCAGCAAACCTTGGATCCTGGTCTCTAAATAACCTTTAATGCACAAAATCCAGACCAAAACGAAGACAATACACGATACAATCCACAAATGCAGTACAATCCACTGATACTGAGCGCTTTCACCCCTAAACTTGGGGCATCATCAGAGTACAAGATTGTGTTGTTCATCATCCCTTAAGTAGTAGTTGCAGAACCAATTAAATAGCCAATTAATCAATCATCTCAATTGTCAGAAAATAGCCATTTTTAAAAAACTTAAAAACATATACATATTGTAAAACAAAGAAATATAAAGGTATTATATCAACTATATGTAACCTTATCTTAATTTGCATGTGTTATATTGTTGTAACATTGTTTTAGTGTATGTGTAATGTTGTTCAAAGCTTCATAAATATCTAAAATTAACAAAAAAATCAAAAAAATATATATGTCAAAGTTTAATAAATACATCTTTCTTTGTGGAGAGTCACACAATGTATCTAAAAAAGTAGTGTGTTGATAAAAAAATGTATATATATATATATATATATATATATATATATATATATATATGTGTGTGCAAAAAAATGCCAAATGTAAAATGTAAATGTAAATGTAAATATAAATATAAATATATATAAATGCAGTGTAAATCTAAATCAAAATAAGGATATGAAAATATATATGTAAAATATATATGGATAAAATCATATGTTATATAATATAAAATAAATGTTAAATGCAAATAAATAAAAATCTGTATGTTGTGTATCATATAAATAGTTTTAAATATAAAATATAAATACAAATAATACATTTACATTATATACACATTTATAATTTAATAAATATATAAAAAATGTTGAAAAAATATTAAATATTAAATATTAAATGTAAAATAATGTACCAGTTCTTCTAAAAAAATTTTTATGTTGAAACTAAAAAAAGTTGTAAAATAAATAATCTGTATAGAAGATGAAACATGGTATGAATGTAAATTGGTATAAGAGTGTAGTTTCTAACAATAAGTAAGTATTAAAGTAACATTGTCATATAAAATGTGATCTTAGTTTCAGTATGCTGGAAATTGCTATTTGCTCATTAAGGCCAGGCGGTTGACAGGCATTAAGCCTGAGTTGCCATAAACATTCTTTGGCTTCTAACATGGTTTTTTCATCACCACCTTTGTGTGTATTAGGTGGTATTCTATCAAAAACAAAAAACAAAATTTTTTTAAAATTAGTACAGTTTATACTGTGGTTGAATAACATGTTAGATGTTTTATGCCTTTTAATGTCACTTAGGTGTTCAATAATACGTGTTTTAAGTTTTCTGATAGTTTTCCCTATATAGAATGCTTGACAAACTGTACATGTTGCTGCATAAACAACCATATTAGAATTGCAATTACAGCGGCCTGGACATTTGAGAGTTTTACCATAATTAAAGATGGAAATATAAGGACCGTCATTAATAAATCTGCACACATGACATGAGCCACATTTGCTCATCTTTGAGTGCCTGAGCAATTCAATGTTACAATTATTCTCAAATAATTTTTTTAGATTTTTCCCTCTACTGTATGTAAATTTGGGTACAATACCTAAAATGTCTGAAAGTTCCGTGTTAACCTCTATAGTACTAGCCCATGCTTCTTTGATACTGGTGACAATCTCTTCTGTTCTGTTGTTAAATGGAATAATAATTGCATCATTTCTAGCTACGGTAATCTTAGGGGCAATCTTCTCTGTTGATTCAAGATTAATAATAGGTTTGTATTTAGTAAATCTCATATTTTTCACCTCCTTACTAATAGTAGTGACCAAATCGTAAGGGTAGCCTCTATCAAAAAACATACTCATAAGTTGCGTTGCCACCCCTCCGTTTTTTTTTCCGGAGTGCCCGAAAATCAGTAGGGCACTCCGGTTCTCCGGTTCTTGCACTCGGAGTCCGGAAATAGCGACGTCAGGCTCGTCAGCGCGTATTAAAAAAAAAAAACATTCCCGTCTTGGACTCTCGTTTATTGGCTGCTTGCTGCAGACGAGGCTCGTGCAGCAAGCAGCCAATCAACACGTAGAGTTAGTAGTCAAAGCTCTGCAAAGCCCGCGAAAATTTATGAATATAAAGCGGCGCTTCAGCTTAAGTTTTTACCTTTTACTTTTGGGTGCTGCTTTAGATCTGAAATTCTTGCTTGGACCGTCGGACGTCGTCTTCAGTGGATTGCCTGCTGCCTGGAAGCCCTGCCTGCTGCCTGGAAGCCCTGCCTGGAAGCCCTGCCTGCTGCCTGGAAGCCCTGCCTGGAAGCCCTGTCTGCTGCCTGGAAGCCCTGCCTGCTGCCTGGAAGCCCTGCCTGCTGCCTGGAAGCCCTGCCTGCTGCCTGGAAGCCCTGCTGGTTAGTTTTTTATTCGTATATTCCACATCTTATTCAATGTATCATGGAAATAGCTAAGAAATAGTCTTACTTCTACCTTAACCCACAGATGTAGAGAAGCGAAATACAACCTGTCGCTAGATTGGGAGTACCACTAGGAGTTTAGGTAGCTGCCTAGCAACCTCAGCTTCCAGTACCAGTCTCAGATGGCCGCTGGTACTGTCCTGTTGCTGTGCACACTTAGCACCACTTAGCAGATGGGTAGAATTTAGCTAGGGATCTCAGTATGATCTGCATCTGTGCAGACAGAACTGCACAAAGGTGGGATCCTTTGGTTCCTTTTGTAGAGTGTTGTTAGAACGCTGAAGAAAAAAGTTGGTAACAGTTGAAAGATGAATGGTATACCAGGGAGGAAATGCATTGCATTTATTGTTTGTAACATGATTATGAATGTTGTGGTGGCATGCATGACCATTCTTTTGCATAATTAAATACAAATTAAACGGCTGTGCATGTTCTGTAGACTCCATTTGACTTGCAGCTTGTACACCTTGCAAATTTAATTTCTGTGGGCACTTGTGAAATTGAAATTGCAGTCATAACACAGTATGGCAAGAATACACTTTTCTGATATGGCCAAAGTTGCTAGAACACACAACAAAGTATTATGTCTTGTGGTATGTTGGTGCTTTTCATCTGTCTAGCATCAAGTTGCTGTGTATCGTTCAACAGGTGTGTTATTATAAAGAAGTAAGTTAACTATGAAGTTTTGGCAACTTTTATGTCAAATAATGCTTCAGGGGTGTGGAGGGTGAGCAGCTGAAGAGTCAAGTTGGGGTTGTATGAAGGGGAGGGGTTGGCATAATGGTTAAAGTGTTGGCCCTTTAGCTGCCTGTTCTCTTCTGCTGCTGAGAGCTTGTTTTAGTTGCCCTGCTGCTGATTTTTCTGGAGGTAAGTGGATTTTTTTAATGGATTAATTCTTTGGAATTAAGGTAGATTTTCAAAGATTAGTGTGACAAGGGGAATGAAATATTGCCAGCACAGCTACTAGTGAATTTTTTAAATATTAAATTTATATTAATTCACTAGTTGTGCTGGCACTATCTCATTCATTGATGGTGACAAGATGTGTGTAACTATCAAGATGTTCAACATGTGGTGATTAACTAGAACAGTTTCTAATCTGGTTTTGGACTTGGTTGCAGTGAATATATAATGACTTTGTGATTTGTATAAGATGCTTGGACTGTAGATCTGTCTTTCTAGTCTGTCATCACCGTGATGTTTACCTTGACATGTGTTTCTTCCTAGGGTGTCTTTCTAGGGTGTACAGTCTTCGTAGTATAGTGAGGCTTAAATGTAGCTTTTTTGTCTAGTTTGTCATCACAACTGTTTACCTTTTATCTGTGTTTTCTAGGGTATACCGTCTATACCAAAGCTTAGCTCATTTGATGTTACAGTGAATATATGATTACATGATTTGTATAGGATGCTTGGACTGTAGAACTGTCTTTTCTAGTCTATCATCACCGTGATGTTTACCTTGACCTGTGTTTCTTCCTAGGGTGTCTTTCTAGGGTGTACAGTCTTCGTAGTATAGTGAGGCTTAAATGTAGCTTTTTGTCTAGTTTGTCATCACAACTGTTTACCTTTTATCTGTGTTTTCTAGGGTATACCGTCTATACCAAAGCTTAGCTCATTTGATGTTACAGTGAATATATGATTACATGATTTGTATAGGATGCTTGGACTGTAGAACTGTCTTTTCTAGTCTATCATCACCGTGATGTTTACCTACTGTCAATGTGAAATATCTCATGTGGTTTTGAGCTTGTTACAGTGAATATACACAGGATATTTTCTAACGCTTTGTTGTGTAGATATTTAAGTTTTGAGACGACTTAAATATTTATTTAGTGACACTGGGCCACTACCTTGGCATTGGTCAAACTAGCAATGTTTATTACTATTGCACAGTAAGACTGAACACACTTTGTTAGGGCCTTAAAGTTGCTTATAAGGAGTAGCTGGCTGATTATGTTGTAGTCTGGGGGAAAGGGCATAGTTAGTAAACATGTGCCAGCCTTTCCCTTGTGTATATAAATCAGACCTCAAGTGTGTCTCAACTGCTTTAGCAGGGGCCCAAAGCACTGTTAAATAGGGTGCTCGAGGTCTTCACTTGGCCACTATGCTCAACTCTAACTGTGCCAGTGGGAGAAGGTGGTGGTGAGGATCTGGAGTGGAAAAGGGGAGAAACCAGCCCCAAGTTGACTGGTCTCTGTGCTTTGCACTTAATATGGGGTGTTGCATCTGGAATTGTGGGGCTACGGAATTCATCTTTGTCTGCCCATACGGTCTCTTATCATTATGCAAGTTATTACTGTTGCAGCCAGAGGGTATTATGATTGCTGAGTTACATATTTCATGTTTATCATTGTGTGCCCACACTATGTCCTGTTTGTCTTTATGCAAGTTATTACAATTGTAGCCAGAGGGTATGATTGCTGAGCTGCCATGTATTTCATCTTTATCTTGTCAGTCCACAGTATGCCTGAACTTTCTTGCTGTGTTCAGACTCGGCTGGATAACGTTTGCACTGGGTTCTACATAAAAGTAGAGGGTCTTAATTTGGTGCATTGCTGTAGTGTCTGACCCATGTGTTTTACACACAGTTGAATGCCTTCTGTGCATATTCTGCTGTCACACCAGGTTCATGTGTAACAGCTGCAAGTCCCTCAGACAGGAGTTGCTTCTGCCTTTCATTGCTTTACCTTCACTGTAATTTTCATGAGGAGTTTCATTTTTTTTCCCTTTAACAACTTGGTATTACTAGGGTGTGAAAGTCTGGAAATTCACATGTGAATGTGAACTCTGGCTAGTGGCTACTGACTGACACAGGCCCCACCAGGCACTGGTGTTGGTCCAAGTGTTTTGATTTTCTATTAATAGCTGTTTTGGTTTATTGTAGTGTTGAGCAAGGATCCTACAGGAATCATGTTCAGGAAAAGGTCAATGGATCATCAAGAAGAGGCTGAAAGCGTCTCCTAAGAGGTTTTTCTGCAGTTATAATAAGGTGTGGGAGCAAAGCTACTCATGGGTGCGACCTGTTCCAAAATGAAGATGACATGGCAAAGTGCACATCCTGTGGAACAACTTTCACTGTAAAATGGGATGGGGAAAAGGCATTGAAAAGCCATCAGAAGTCAGACAAACATCATCAAAGCCTTCAGCTCAGAGGCAGAACCTCGTAATGACCAAGTTTATTCAGCCACGTAGTGTAACCAGTGAAGCTTCCAAAGTCACTGCAGCTGAAGTGACAGCAGTCTATCATGGAGTGAAACATGGTCACTCATATGTATCCATAGATTGTGGAGGTAAGCTGGCACCGACAGTCTTCCTGATTCTACTTTGGCTTCAAATTCACCTGTGGGAAGACAAAATCTGAGAGTATTGTCATGAATGTTCTTGCACCTCATTCAGAGGAGCTCCTTCTGCAGGAACTTGGCAATTCCTATTTCTCAGTGGGATCAGATGCATCCAATAAAGGGAACAGAAAATGTTCCCTTTAGTTATTCAGTACTTTACTCACACCCATGGCACACAACAGAAACTCCTTGATTTCTATGAGTATCATAACTAAATTTCTGAATGTATCTTTACTAGAATAAAGGACATCCTTGTGCATAAAGGACTCAAAGTACAAAACATTGCTAGCTATGCTGCAGACAATGCCTCAGTCAATTATGGAAAGCACAGGTCTGTTTTTAAAAGTTTGAAATCTGAGGTGCCTCACATCATTGCAGTAAACTGTTTATGCCATGTAATACATAACTGTGCCAAGCATGCAAGCAAGGCCCTTGCAAAGTTTGATGTGGAGACTCTGGTTTTGAAAATACATAGTGAGTTTTCAGCATCTGCTAAAAAAATGGCACTGTTGAAAGGATTCTATGCTTTCCTAAACCAGGACTTTAAGGAAATAATGCAACATGTTGTAACAAGGTGGCTGTCTTTGTTCCCAGCTGTGGCAAGGCTGGTAGAATGTTGGCCTGCTATTAAAAGTTATTTTATTAGTCAAGGGCCTGAGGACTGTCACCCCTTATCTGGAAATTTGTGGAGGCCGATGAGGATGGCATCAGTGGGATGTGTCTGAGGCAGAGTGCTACATACATTTCATGCACTACATCCTGCAGGTATTCCACAAGTCTATAGCAAAATCTTGAAAGTAACACTCTCTGCTCCAGAGTTGTACACCATGATGAAAAGTCTAAAAGATGAGTTGCAGAGAAGGCTAGATGACCAGTTCTTTGGTACTAAAGTTTCATCTGCCTTACAGCACTTTACTCCAGCTGTCACACAGCAGGTCTGTAGGACCTTCTGTGATTTTACAGTAAAGCACTTTGTTACCTACAAGTGGTTTGACTATGATAATAGTCCTTTAAAGCTATGCAGGTCCTCAGCCTCCAACATCCTGTAACTTGGCCAGAACTGCGTACAGTTGCAGACCTCTTCAAATTGGATGTGGACATTGAAGCACTTTACTCAGACCACTGTACTTTAACTGCTGCATTGCCAGCCCTGTTACAGATGACAGAGGCATCTGTAAGTGATCGCTGGGTGACTTTTTTAGTAAAGCTCCAGACTGTAAACCACTTTACAGACTGGTGCAGTTTGCTCTTTCAATCCCCAGCAATAGCTTTGTGGAAAGGGTTTTTCACTTATGGGGAATGGTGGACTATTGTAAGAAATAGAATGCTTGTGTCACTTGTGAAGGCCGAGTTGCAGGTCAAGCTAAACTTTAACATGAGTTGTTCGCAATTTTATTCATTTGTGAGAAATAACCAGCCATTACTTGAGGCTGCTAGATCAAATGCCAAATATAGCTTCAAGTATAAGCAATGATTTCTAGCAAAACTGAAGATACTTTAAACAGTTGCTTTTCTTTTACTATTGTGTGTGGTGAACCCTTAATGTACTGCTTTGAATGAACGGTGTTTTTAATATCTAATTGTATTTCCATTTTAGTACTACCTGTGATATGAGACTTGGGCTTAGTTTTCCCATGCTTGTGTGTGATGTACTGTTGTATGTAGTGAACCTTTTGAAGTATTGCTAAATAAAGTTTTTTTTATTTACTTTTTGACTCGTCGCACATTTTTCTACTTATTGGTAACTGTATGTGATATTAAAGACTTATGCTGAAGGGTGGAGTAAAGGGGTGTGGCTATTACAAGGAATGGGTGTGGCTTGATTGTGCATGGGGCGGGGCTTGTTTGTCAGGAAATGGCACAGTAGAAAGGTGGCAACCCTACTCATAAGTACATCTACTTCCTGTTCAAACACCTGGTTGTCACTGATTATTCTAGACAGTCTGACCATTTGACCTTTAACAAGGTTTCTTTTTTGATAAAACGGGTGACAGCTGTCAAAGTGTAGGAACGAATTTGAGTACGTTTTCTTCCTGAACACTGTTGATTCAATTCTGTTATTAACAACAGTAAGCTTGATATCCAAAAATTCAACATGATTTTCAAAGATGTGACAAGTGAATTTTAAAAAATCTGTAGATTGTCCTAAAAAAGTGATAAAATCATAAAACTCTTCCTTAGATCCCCCCCCCAAAAAATCAAAATATCATCCAAATAGCGCAGATACAGTAAAATCTTCTGCCAATA
Organism: Protopterus annectens; assembly: GCF_019279795.1. NCBI lineage: Eukaryota > Metazoa > Chordata > Ceratodontiformes > Protopteridae > Protopterus > Protopterus annectens. Next base: position 14,193 of record NW_025050160.1, read on the forward strand.
AATACTAGAAAATAGATTCAGAT